>NW_017670280.1:1228230-1283868 GCF_001879085.1 Nicotiana attenuata
TGATTACAGGTATTATCTCAGTCTGCCGCAGGGATGCTTCTGTGTTATTTGACCCTGGTTCTACTTTCTCTTATGTGTCGTCTTATTTTGCCCATTATTTGGATATGCCGTGCGAGTCCCTTGTTTCTTCTGTTCATGTTTCTACGCCGGTGGGCCATACTGTTGTGGTAGACCGTGTGTACCGGTCATGTGTTGTGTCTATTGAGGGTCTGGAGACCCGAGTGGATCTATTGTTATTATGTATGGTGGACTTCGATGTTATTCTGGGCATGGACTGGTTATCTCCGTGCCGGGCTATTCTGGACTGTCATGCCAAGACAGTGACTTTGGCTATGCCTGGTGTGCCACAGATTGAGTGGCGAGGTTCGACCGATTATGTTCCGAGCAGAGTGATCTCTTTCTTAAAGGCCCAGCGTATGGTTGGGAAAGGTTGTCTTTCATATATAGCTTTTGTGAGGGATGTCGGTGCAGAGACTCCCAGTATTGATTCTGTTCCAGTTGTAAGGGATTTTCCTGACGTATTTCCTGCAGACCTGCCGGGTATGCCACCGAACAGGGATATAGATTTTGGTATTGACCTGGTGCCGGGCACTCAGCCCATTTCTGTTCCACCATATCGTATGGCACCAGCGGAGCTGAAAGAGTTAAAGGAGCAGCTTCAGGAACTTCTGGATAAGGGGTTCATTCGTCCTGGCGTGTCACCGTGGGGTGCGCCAGTTATCTTTGTGAAGAAAAAAGATGGCGCGATG
Source organism: Nicotiana attenuata (assembly GCF_001879085.1). Lineage (NCBI taxonomy): Eukaryota > Viridiplantae > Streptophyta > Magnoliopsida > Solanales > Solanaceae > Nicotiana > Nicotiana attenuata. The sequence continues at coordinate 1,228,980 of NW_017670280.1, forward strand.
AGAATGTGCATTGATTACAAGCAGTTGAATAAGGTAACCATTAAAAACAAGTATCCCTTGCCTCACATCGACGATTTGTCCGACCGACTTCAGGGAGCGAGAGTATTCTCTAAGATTGATCTCCGCTCAGTTTATCACCAGTTGAAGATCAGGGACTCAGACATTCTGAAGACGGCTTTCATGACCAGATTTGGTCATTTATGAGTTCTTGGTGATGTCTTTCGGGCTAACCAATGCCCCAACAGCGTTCATGCATTTGATGAACAGTGTGTTCCGGCCGTATCTCGACTCGTTTGTCATAGTCTTCATTGATGATATTCTGGTGTATTCGCGTAGTCAGGAAGAGCAAGCGGAGCATTTGAGAGTGGTGTTGCAGAGATTGAGAGAGGAGAAACTTTATGCAAAGTTCTCCAAATGTGAGTTCTAGCTCAGTTCAGTGGCTTTCTTGGGACACGTGGTGTCCAGTGAGGGTATTCAGGTTAACCCGAAGAAAATAGAGGCGGTTCAGAGTTGGCCCAGATCGTCCTCAGCTACATAGATTCGCAGTTTTCTTGGTTTGGCGGGTTATTATCGCCGATTTGTTCAGGGATTCTCGTCTATTGCATCACCCTTAACCAAGTTAACTCAGAAGGGTGTTTCATTTCAGTGGTCTAATGAGTGTGAGGAGAGCTTTCAGAAGCTCAAGACTGCCTTGACCACAGCTCCAGTGTTAGTATTGCCATCAGCTTCAGGTTCTTATACCATATATTGTGATGCTTCGAGAGTTGGCATTGGGTGTGTTCTGATGCAGGAGGGTAGAGTTATTGCTTATGCTTCTCGTCAGTTGAAGCCTCATGAGAAGAACTACCCTATTCATGATTTGGAGTTGGCTGCCATTGTTCACGCATCGAAGATTTGGAGGCATTATTTGTATGGTGTGTCTTGTGAGGTGTATACAGATCATCGTAGCCTCCAGCACTTGTTCAAGCAAAAGGATCTCAATTTGAGGCAGCGGAGGTGGTTGGAGTTACTTAAGGATTATGACATTACTATCTTGTATCACCCGGGGAAGGCCAATGTAGTGGCCGATGCTTTGAGCCGGAAAGCGGTGAGTATGGGGAGCTTGGCGTATATTCCAGTTGGGGAGAGACCTCTTGCAGTTGACGTTCAGGCTTTGGCCAATCGGTTCGTGAGGTTGGATATTTTGGAACCCAGTAAGGTATTGGCTTGTGTGATTTCTCGGTCTTCCTTATATGAGCGCATCAGAGAGCGCCAGTATGATGATCCACATTTGCTTGTCCTTAAGGACAGAGTTCAGTATGATGATTCCAAGGATGGGACTATCGGAGATGATGGGGTGTTGAGGATGCAGGGCCGGATATGTGTGCCCAATGTGAATGGGCTTTGGGGGTTAATTCTGGAGGAGGCCCATAGCTCGCGGTATTCCATTCATCCGGGAGCCGCGAAGATGTATCAGGATCTGAGACAACATTATTGGTGGAGGAGAATGAAGAAAGACATTGTGGGATTTGTAGCTCGGTGTCTCAATTGTCAGCATGTGAAATATGATCATCGGAGACCGGGTGGCTTGCTTCAACGGATGGATATTCCAGAGTGGAAGTGGGAGCGGATCACTATGGACTTTGTAATTGGACTCCCACGGACTTTGAAGAAGTTCGATGCTATTTGGGTGATTGTAGATCGGCTGACCAAGTCCGCGCACTTCATTCCTATTTGTACTACTTATTCCTCTGAGCGATTAGCAGAGATATAAATCCGGGAGATTGTTCGGTTGCATGGTGTCCCAGTTTCTATCATTTAAGATAGGGGCACTCAGTTTACTTCACAGTTTTGGAGGTCTGTACAGCGAAAGTTGGGTACTCAGGTTGAGTTGAGCACATCTTTTCACCCTCAGACGGACGGGCAGTCCGAGCGCACTATTCAGATATTGGAGGATATGTTACGCGCTTGTGTTATTGATTTTGGAGGGTCATGGGATCAGTTCTTACCGCTCGCGGAGTTTGCTTATAACAACAATTACCAGTCGAGTATTCAAATGGCTCCATATGAGGCTTTGTATGGGAGACGGTGTAGATCTCCAGTTGGTTGGTTTGAGTCGGGCGAGGCCAGGCTATTGGGTACAGATTTGGTTCAAGATGCCTTGGACAAGGTGAAGGTGATTCAGGAGAGGCTTCGTACAGCGCAGTAGAGACAAAAGAGCTATGCTGATAGGAAGGTTCGTGATGTGTCCTACATGGTTGGTGAGAAAGTTCTGTTGAAGGTTTCACCCATGAAGGGTGTTATGAGGTTTGGGAAGAAGGGTAAGTTGAGTTTGCGGTTCATTGGGCCTTTTGAGGTACTTCGGAGGATTGGGGAGGTGGCTTATGAGCTTGCTTTGCCACCCAGCCTGTCAGGTGTGCACCCAGTATTCCATGTTTCTATGCTCCGAAAGTATGTTGGGGATCCGTCTCATGTTCTGGATTTCAGCACGGTTCAGTTGGAGGGTGATCTGACTTATGATGTGGAGCCAGCAACTATTTTGGAGCGTCAGGTTCGGAAGTTGAGATCAAAAGATATAACATCAGTGAAAGTGCAGTGGAGAGGTCGGCCCGTGGAGGAGGCTACCTGGGAGACCGAGCAGGAGATGCAGAGCAAATATCCTCACCAATTTGAGGCTTCAGGTACGTTTCTTGACTCGTTCGAGGATGAACGTTTGTTTAAGAGGGGAGGATGTGACGACCCGGCCGGTCGTCTCATGAGTTACCGCTCTGTTTCCCCCATCTCTGCTTCTATATGTGATCGGGTTGGTTGACTCGGGTTCGGAAAGGTTTTGAGAAGGTTTGAGACACTTAGTCTCTATTAAGAAGGCTTAAGTTGGAAAAGTCAACCGGATGTTGAATTATGTGTTAGAGGGCTCGGACATGAGTTCCGATGGTTTGGTTAGCTTCGGGAGATGATTTGGACTTAGGAGTGTGATCGAAATGTGTTTTGGAGGTCCGGAGTAGATTTAGGCTTGAATTGGCGAAATTGAGTTTTTGGCATTTTCCGGTTGATAGGTGAGATTTTGATATAGGGGTCGGAATGGAATTCTGGAAGTTGCAGTAGCTTCGTTATGGCATTTGGGATGTGTGTGCAAAATTTTAGGTCATTTGGACGTGGTTTGGTTGAGTTTTTGATCAAAAGCGGAATGCGGAAGAATTTAGAACCTTAGCCTTGAATTCGATGAGTTTTGGTGATTTTGATGTTGTTTGAGGTGTTTTGAAGATTGGTACAAGTTTGAATAAGGTTATGGGATATGTTTGTGCTTTTGGTTGAGGTCCCGGGGGCCCCGGGGTGATTTCGGATGGTTGCCGGGGGAGTTTGAGGAATTGTTGAGCTGCAGATTGTGCTGCTTCTGGTATTTTCGCACCTGCGGATTGGGGACCGCAGGTGCGGCGCCGCATATGCGAGAGAGGAGCCGCAGAAGCGGAAGGGAGCTAGGATGGCAGAAACCGCAGATGCGAATGGAGGAACCGCATCTGCGATGGCGCATGTGCGGATATGGAACCGCAGATGCGGGAAATGCGGATTTAAGTGAAGACCGCAGATGTGGCGGTCTTGACCGCAGAAGCGGTACCGCAGATGCGGTGAAATGGCCGCAGATGCGGAAATGTCTGGGCAGAAAATATAAGTTAGTTCCTTCGCGATTTTCAGAAGGTTTTCTCACTTTTTAACACGAATTTGAGAGCTTTGGGCGATTTTGAAGAGAGAATTCAAGGAGAACTCATTGAGGTAAGAATTTTGGACTTAAAAACTCGATTCTATGGTGTTAATGCATGGATTAGAGCTGTAATTAAAGGTAAAGTTTAAGAAACTAGGGCTTAGAAACCTAGGCCGATGATTGAGGTTTTGGAAGACCATTTGTGGTCGGATTTTGGAACTTCTTATATGTACGAACTCGTGGTGAGATAAGGAATCTAATGATGTTAATTTTATCAAATTCCTAGATGTGGGCCCGGGGGTCGGGTTTTGCTAATTTTGGATTTTGTGATGTTTTTCGATCGTTTTCGAGTGGGCTTCGTCCCTTAAGCATAAATTAACGGTTACGTTCTGATTTTGGTAGATTCGGAGCATCCGGAGATCGATTCGAAGGGCAAAGACATTGCGAGCTAGATTTCGGGCCGGCTTGAGGTGAGTAATGATTTTAAATGCTGTCCTGAGGGTATGAAACCCCGGATTACACAGCGTTCGGCTATGTGGAGGTGTGACGCACGCTAGGTGACGAGCGTGGGGTCGTACACCGTTAGGGATTGTGACTTAAGTCCATCCCGAATGACTGATTTACTGCGTATTTGATAGTTAATTGTTTGATATTATTATGTTTGAGCTAAATGCTATATTTGGGCTACGTGCCAACTGTTTGAACCCTTAGGGGATTTTAAATGATATTTTTCCTCACTATTGATTTCATATTGATGCTCAGTGATGCCATATTTTTACTATTTTTAAAACTCACCTATGTTATTCTGTTTTAAACACATTAAAAATATTTTAAAGATATTTTTGAGCTGAGCTTCATGTTTTACTGATGCTCGAGGGGCTTATGAGATTCTGACTGAGTAAGGCCGAGGGCCTGCATTGTGAGGATACTTTTGAGTTGGGCTGCACGCCGCAGCAGTGATATACTGATTATGATGATGAAGGCCGAGGGCCTGAGATTGTATGCCAGGAGGTGGCTTGAGATTGATATGAGGCCGAGAGCCTATTTATGATGCCACGAGATGGCTTGATATTGTGCTTGGGCCGTAAGGGGCACCTCCCGAAATCTGTACACCCCCAGTTAGCGCGGATACCCATTGTGATATGAGATATAGCCCGCGGGGCTGGTATTGTTCTGTGATATTGCCCGAGGGGCTAATCCTGTTGTTACTGTGCTCGAGGGGTAGTTATTATGTGTTTACCTGTTTAGTTGTTTTTCCTGTATATTGCTTAACTGTCTAGAAGATGTTTAGGAGATTTCACTGCTTAATTATATTTACTGATTTTCGTTATGCCTCTTTTAGCTTAATGTTGTGCCTTACGTGGTTTTATATTACTCAGCCTTCATTTATTTTTATTACTCACTGAGTTGGAGTACTTACGTTACTCCCTGCACCCCTGTGTGCAGATTCGGACGCTACAGGTCCTGCTCCTGAGGGTTGATAGTTCCAGCAGGTCTTTGGAGATTTACTAGGTAGCTGCTTGGCGATTCGCAGCCTAGTGCATTCTCCCTCTATCTTAGTTTCTTTGATTCAGTTATGTAGTAGTGGAGTAGACTTCAGACTTTAATTTCGTTTTAGATGCTCATGACTGGTGACACCCTGATGTCGGGCTGTGTTGGTTTCTAATTTCGCAACTTATACTGTTATTTTGGGAGTTTATTTCTATTATACATTTGGTATTTGTTATTTTAACTGCTTAAAGTGAATTGGTAGTGTGTCGGCTGGCCTTGTGTTCACGAGAGACGCCATCACGACCGGGTTTGGGTTTAGGGTCGTGACACATAGTAAGATGATCTAATGCGAATAGATGCAGGCTTGTTCTCCAAATATGATTGTATACTAATAGTCTGCTTGGCCTAAGCTTAATTCTTTAGGCCAAACGTAAAGATAAAGTCTTTGGCCAAGCTTTTAGAAAGAAAAAAGTAATTTTGAGTAAAAGCAAAAATAATTTTTTAGAAGCAGAAAAATAGCTTATCCCCAAAAATACTTTTTCGAAAAGCAGTTTTGAGAAAAATACACTGAAAAGTATTTTTTTCAAAATTTGGTCAAACACTAACTACTGCTCAAAAGTATTTTTAAATTAATTAGTCAAACCAAATTACTTCTCATTAAAAGTATTTTTTTGAAAAGAACTTTTTGAAATAAGATTTTAAAAGTTTAACCAAACATGCTATTAAGTTCAGATAAAACCTATGTTCGACCAAAAAGTTTTTCTTTCTCTTTCTCAACTGCATGTCTTAATAAGTGATTTTCGTAATTACACCTACAAATACACCTTTTTGTGTGGTCGTGAAATTTTTTATTACTCCGACTAATAGCTTGTTTGGCCAAGTTTCTCCAATCCTAGAAGCACTTTTTTTAAAATGCTTTTTTTTTCAAAGTTGAGGTGTTTGGCCAAGCTTTTGGAAAAAAAAAAAGTGCTTTTGAGGAGAAGCAGAAGCAATTTCGGAGAAGCAGAAAAAAATAGCTTCTCCCCAAAAGCACGTTTTTGAAAAGCACTTTTGAGAAAAATACACTTAGAAGCAGTTTTTATAAGCTTGGTCAAACACTAATTACTGCTCAAAAGTGCTTTTCAAATTAATTAGCCAAATACAAACTATTTCTCACCAAAAGTACTTTTAAGAAAAATACTTTTGAAAAAAAGCACTTCTAAAAATAAGTTGAATTTTGCAGCTTGGGCAAACCGGCTATAAGCCACTCCAAATAGTAATTTGTCTGATAACGTGCGTGTCGTTAGTTATGTGTACACCCAATACTTAAGAATATCACATTGTCGTAATGTGCGTAAAACACATTAAACACCTTGCATATATAAATTGAATGTGAAACTACTCATTTATCTCATGATTACAAGTGCACATCTTTTCATGTGTCTTATGATGCTTTTTATGTTACGTTTAGTCACTCTCATTGTTGTCTCATACAAACACACATATACATATATGCAATGAAGATGTTTATAATGTCAACGTCTGTCACAAACACATTAAACACTTTCGCATTTTAATTCTAATTATGCTAATGTATGGAATAAGGTTGCCATTGCTAGACAATTCTTCTCATGCCCCAAAAATATAAAAACTTAACATGCCGTTTTGAAGAAATAATGTTTCTTTGTGCAAGGATCTCTCCAATTGGTTCTTGAAATATCTCTCGTCTCAAAAACTAGTTAGAATGAATCCAAGTCCTATGTCATGAACTCATAATCACCTAATTTATTTGAAAAAATCAGTTTAATCAAATCATCACCGGTGATTAGAGGCAGAACTGTGATTTGAAGTTTATGTATTTGGGATTCTAGTCCGTTTAAATTACTACTCCCCTTAAAAATGAATAACAATTAAATTTATACACGGTTTTAAGGATATGTGGACTAATTCAATATAAGTGATTAATGACGTTAGATAAGTAAATTAAAGACAAAATAAACAGTCAAACCAGTAGTAATATTGTGTCCGGGATAGGTTATAAGCTTAACAAGTAATCTGCGTTCAGTTCGGAGCCAAACACTTATGAAGAGCTGTGAGTAAAATCAAGAGCTTCGAATAACTTTCAGAAGCAGAGAAAATAAATGTATATTGCCTTGGTATGGGTGTTACAACGTGTCTATTGAATAATGATCTTCCTCTTTATATAATAGGAAAGTTTTACCCTAAGTACAATTCTAAAAAAGATAAAGATCTTCCTTTTCGCTAATCACTGATCAACTGCTGATACGGGCCGAGATTCACGCCTTTTGATATTTGGGCGCAGATATCACGACCCTTTGTTAATCGTGTGCGGACGTATGGTAATGCTCTCCGGGGTCTCGTTATTCCGCTCGGGTCCGGGGGCATGATCTCGATGGCTTCGGGGGCAGGTGCTTTGTTCGGACCTTGATACGGGAGGTTCCCAACCTTGATTTTGATTACTTGTAGTTACGTCCTCGCTTCATTTTTCCCACCGGGAAATCGGAGTGCTCCTTCGCCTCGATTTTACCCGTATATAGATAGTCCCCTCGTTTCTCAGAGAGTAGGTTTGCCGAAGTGATGGGAAACAATAGATGTTCTTCGGTTCCATCCTCCGTACGTTACGACGAAGAAGTCGAAACGTCCCATCAGTCACGTCGTTCTGACTTCGGACACGTGTCAATCATCGGCGGGTTGCCTCCGAATGCGAAGCGTCACCTACTTACTTCCCTATGAAAGCTTCCATCCTTTGTTCTTTTTCTACTTTTCGATCAAGCTTTTACCTTCGAGCTTCCCAGCTATCATCAACTTCTTTCAAACCTTCATATATTCATCCTTTGATCTTCAAATATTCATTATTATTCTTAGGTTCTTGCCCAGATCTTCTTAAATTCTTCAGATCTTGCTGTTCAGCCTTTAAACTCGTTCTTCCAAACCTTCACACTTCTTCTTCATATCTTCAAATTTTACCAAATAACAATGGCTAAAACTTCCAATTTTGTTACCCAACAGGCTGCCTCTTCATCTCCCCAATCAGCCGCTGGTACTGAGGCGATCAATCCCGAAATAGTTGTTCTCGAGGCGGCTGCTCCCGAAGTGGTTGCCACCGAGTCTACAGTCTCTGAACCAACTCTCGAGCCTCCCTTGAAAATGTTTATTCCCGGGGGTTGTTCTATTGCAGACGACTTCAAGGTTGCGAAACCCTCATCCAAACAAGATCGGGGTGAAGGAGCATCAAGGTATATATGCTCAATTACCGAAGACGTCCTTCCCATAGTGCGAGAGGACTTTAAATGGGAAGGTAAAAATGGAGTAGTCCCCGGGCCTGAGGATGTTATTACTACCCATGTGGAGGGGTATTTAAGTTTTTAGACTTATCCCTTCACACTGGGCCTGGAGGACCCAGTTATTTTGGACTTTTGCCATATGATACGAGGTGTGCCTCGGGCAAATCCACCCGTCCCTATGGCAGATCGCGATCCTCCTTCGTTACTTCATGAATAAGATCGAATCTCGTCGATTCACCATCGGTCATCTACTCTATTTATACAGTTCCCGAATTTTCTGAGGGGGACTAATAAAGCTTACTCATTGAGCCAGCAAGGCCCCCTTTTCGAGCATTGATGAAGATCGAGATCGGGGCTGGTAGGGATGCTTCGTTCGGGTGAGATACTTGATCCCTCCCGAGTTCATGTCATTTCCTGAGAAGTGGAATGCATCTCGTAATTACAGCCTCTCCTTAAGCGTCAATTTTTCTTCATTTTCTTTCCTTTCGTTCACTCTTGTGATTGTGCAGCTGTTGCTCGAGTTCCAAATGCGGTCCCCCGGCTTAAGGAGTGGATTGAAGGCATCTGCAAATAGATGTCATACTTCGAGCGCTCATGGCACAAGTTGTCGAAGGGCCTACGAGAGGCCCGTTCGGTTCCCCTTCAAATAATTGTTATCGTGTCCTTAGCTCACAACGCTGACTTCTCTTCTTTTCGTTTATGTTTGCCTAAGACCGCCGGGATTAGGCCTTTAGAAGGGGACGAGGACGTATCCTTGTCCGTTGATCCCTCCGTTACGGGAAGGCCGGGGGCTGCCGTGGGGAAAAAGAAGAAAAGCAAAAGAAACCCTTCGGGTTACCTGGTACCTGAGGTGAAACCAAAGAAGAGGGTGGCTCACAAGCCCAGGAAGAGCACTAGCTCTCGGGTGCTATCTCTAATTCGCTTCTCCGGGTCAGAGATGAGGCGGAAGAAGATGACATTTTCATCGCCCATGGATCGACCCCTCCAAGGGATTAGGAGGAAATCGAGGGGGAGACTCATGAGGCCGACCTCCCTCAGAATCAAGAGGTCTATATGGAGACTGGGGTTGCGACACCTCGGGATTCCGGCTTCACTCCGAAGGAAGCGCCCAGTATAATAGAAATTTCGGGGACGCCCTCCTACACAGTGTCCATGCTCGAGGGGGCCCAAGTAGGAAAGGGGAAATGCTATGAAGGGATCCATGGCGCAGACGATCCCCTTCATTCCTTTTTTGATGGTGTGGACTCGTCTACTTTGGAAGATTTTTTCGGGTTGGGTGACTTGAAAGTCACAAAGAAGGATACATCTTAGGAAGCTGGTAGGCCGAGTTCGAGCCAAAGATTGATTAATCAATTTCCCGCTCCGAGCATTGACCCCGATCACAAGAGATCGATTATTCTTATTGTTCGGAGGATGCACGAGTTCTATTTACTCCCATGGGCGTAGCCAGCTACCTTCGGTTCCTGGTGAACGAGGAGGACTAGGCAAAATGAACAAGGTGAGTGTGTCGTGCCTTTATAATGAGGCACAGCAGACGCTGAACCGGTTAAGGCATCATTACGTCCCTTTGAATTTTACTTAAGTTTGGATATTTCTCACAACTTTCATTATTTTGCAGGTCTCGGTACTTCATCATGAAAGCTTCCTCCGATACCGTGTCGAGGTCAACCAGCTCGAGCTTGAGCTCAAGGAGAAGGCTCAGAAAAGGGATACGTACAAGCTCCTCAGCGAGCAATAAGACGGGGTCATTAAGGACCTTCAGGCCGAGCTGGATAGGGCTTAGAAAGAAGCATCGGTCCTGAGGCGGGAGCATGCCGACTTGGTCGAAATGGTAAAGGTCTTTAAAGTTAAAAACGAGTAACTAGTCGTAGGGACTAACGACAAAACCTCGCAGGTCCAACAGAAGATCGATTAGGTCGACCAGCTCCGAAAGGAGATGGACGAGATCCAAGCCATGGCCGATGGGTGGAAGAGCAAGATGGTTCTGCTGGCCTCGGAGAAGGAAACCTCCCAGGAAAAGCTATCTTTGGTAGAGGTTCGGCTTCGGGTGGCGAAGGAGAAAGTTGATAAGCGGGCTCGGCCGAATGAAGATCTCCGAGCATATCTGAGCTCGGCTGCCGTAGAATGGGATGACCTCGGTAAAGAGCTCGAGGTGACGAGGTTCAAGCTGGAGACAACCTCTGCCAACGCTGAGGAGATGGTGGCCCAATACAAGGCCGATGTCAAAGCAGCCGAGGCCCACCTGAAGACCAATGCCAAATATGTGAGGCGACTGTCTCGAAGGGAGACCCTCAAAGAGATCCATGCCCGAGGCTTCGACCTGTCGATCGAGATCGAGGAGGCTAAAATCCTTGAGGCCGAGGTGAAGAAACCATCCGAGCCTGAAGGTGCAGAAGGCTCTGAGGGATCCGAAGGCTCCGATGGTTCTGGCGACGAATCGGGCTCTGGTGAATACCTTAGATTTTTTAGCTTTTGTGTTGTGTACATATTTTTTGTTTATTTCAAGGCCATTTTTTTGGGCCTTTGTAAAGATATTTCGCAATATATAAAATTTCCCCTTTCCTAAATTTCAAGTCTCTACTTTTTTAGCATCTTTTCATAATTTCTATTCTTGCAAATATTTTTAATGCCTTAGCATAGAATCAAATGTAGTAATAAGTCGTTTGTTCTTCGGAGGTCCAAATAGAACCTGACCTCAATGCAATTTTTATTCTCTCGAAGCTTTGAAAACTTCGGAGTGACCGATAGTTTTCCCAAGATGCTTAAGTGTTCTTAGATGATGCTTTTGCCGAGGGTAACCTTTTGGCAGGTTTTGAATTTATTTGAAGGCCTTACGTTTTGATTACGAGCTTCGGACGTCTCCGAACCATTTTTTAGGGTGATCGTAGCCTTTTAGGTTTAGGCACTACCTAATAGGTTTTGTGCCTCCGGGATTTAATAGCCCAAGTTGCCCGAACTTATTTCGGACAATAGTTCCCGAGTGGGGGTAGCCCTTGGGCTTGATAGTCCCCAGATAGGGATAGCCCTTAGGCTTGATGCTTTAAGAGGCAAAAATGCGTAATAGTAAGGTGGAAACTTTCTTTCATTTCTATGTATAAAGGACATGATCGAGAGCGTGCAAAAGCTTGTATTATGGCTAAGGTGGCCTACGCAGGCACGGTTCACTTGACCTTTTGGCCCTTACAATAAATCCTAACCACCGAGCCTAGGCTGTTCAAGTACAAAGTTTCCTCCTTTCCTTACTAAGAAGCTTAACCCGAGGGTGATGGCCCCTAGTATTCGAGGTCGATCTTGAGAGGGCTCGAATGTTGTTGATGCACCCATTAACTCCTATTTAAAACCATCCTTCGAATCTAAGTTAGCACAATTTATTGTTGCCTCATTAAAAACCTTGCCGGAAAACCCATTTGGGACAAAACCGATTCAAGGAAAAAAGAGTGCAACACGTGCTTTTAGACCTAATAGTCACATTCTTCTTTGGTTGTTGCCTGCAAGTGTTAATCCGATTCATAATATTATAAAAATATGAATGAGATCGTACCATAGCAGTAGCACCACTTTAAGTGTGTCACGTTCTAGTTGTTCGGTAGCTGTGCAACGTTTCCTGCTTCGAGTTTTTACGAGCCTTTACCGGTAATCGCGATGACTCGATATAGTCCTTCCCAATTCGGCCCCAGCTTCCACTCGTTCGGGTTCTTGGTGTGCAGTGTTACTTTCTTAACACCAAGTCCCCGAACTTGAAGTGTCGGAGGTTGGCTCTTCGGTTGTAATACCTTTCTATCTGTTGTTTCTGGGTGGCCAACCAGACTAGGGTGGCCTTGTGCCTTTCATCCAATAGTTCCAGGCTCGTGCTCATGGCCTCACCGTTTGATTCCTCGGTTGTGTATCGGAACCTGAGGCTTGTTTCTCCCACTTCGACCGGTATTAGTGCTTTGACACCGTAGACCATTGAAAATGGAGTGGCTCCGATACTAGATTTCGAGGTTGTACGGTATCCCCACAAGACTTCAGGCAGAATTTCCTTCCATTTACCTTTGGCATCGGGCAATCTCTTCTTTTGGTTTTGAAGTATGGTCTTGTTTGTTGATTCCACCAATCCGTTCCCACTAGGGTGATAGGGTGTCGACAAGATCTTTTTGATCTTGTGTTCTTAGAAAAATTTGTTTACCTTGTTGCTGATGAAATGCTTCCCGTTATCACGCACAATCTCGGTCGGTATCCCGAACCGGCATATTATGTGGTCCCAAATGAAGTCAATGACTTCTTTTTCCCGGACCTTCTCGAACGCTTAAGCTTCGACCCATTTATAGAAATAATCAGTGATGAACAGTATGAATTGAGCCTTACCAGGTGCCACGGCAGTGGACCGACGATGTCCATTTCCTATTTCATGAACGGCCATGGGGACAAGACCGAATAGAGTAGCTCTCTGGGTTGATGGATTATCGGTGCGTGCCTTTGACAGCCGTCGCGTCTTCGTACAAAGTCCTTTGCATCTTTCTCCATGTCGATCCAGTAATAGCTAGCCCTGATTATCTTCTGAACAAAAGATTCTGCCCCCGAATGGTTTCCATATGTGCCTTCGTGAACTTCTCTTAAGACATATTTGGTATCTCCCGGCCCCAAGCATATGGCGAGCAGGCCGTCGAATGTTCTTATGAACAAAATCCCTTCAGACATGCTGAACCTGGCCACCTTCGTGCGTAGAGCTCTCGATTCTTTAGGATCTGAGGGCAAATTCCCAGTCTTCAAATAGTCTATGTATTTGTTTCTCCAATCCCACGTTAAACTTGTTGAGTTTACTTCAGCATGGCCCTCCTCACTACCGACTTCATGAGTTGTACGACCGTTCCTAAGCTGAATTCATCATCATCAGCCGATGATCCCAAGTTAGCTTGAGCATCGGCCTCGCTATTTTGTTCTCGGGGTACGTGCTACAGGGTCCACTCCTTGAATCGATGCAGTGTTACCTGCAATCTGTCCAAATACATTCGCGTTCGTTCCTCCTTTACTTCGAACGTCCCATTGACTTGATTTACCATAAGGAAAGAGTCGCACTTGGCTTCGACCACCTTGGCCCCAAGGCTTTTAGCCAATTCGAGACCTACAATCATGGCCTCATACTCGGCTTCATTGTTGGTCAATTTCACAGTTCTAATAGACTGCCTAACTACGTTACCCCTAGGCAGCTTCAACACGATGCCGAGTCCGGACCCTTTTGCGTTCGAGGCACCATCCGTAAAGAGGGTCCAGATTCCTGAGGGAGTCCCTGAGGTTAACAATAATTCCTTTTCGACTTCGGGTATTAAGGTCGGCGTAAAGTCGGCCACGAAGTCTGCCAAAATTTGTGATTTGATGGTGGTTCGAGGTTGATATTCGATATAGTACCCGCTAATTAGTGCGGCCCATTTGGCCAACCGGCCTTAGAGCTCGGGCTTGTGCATTATGTTCCTTAGTGGGTAAGAAGTTATGACACATATGGGGTGGTATTGAAAATACGATTTTAACTTTCTAGAGGCGCTTAGCAAGGCGAGCGCCAAATTTTTCCAGGTGAGGATACCTTATTTCGGCCTCGCTGAGAGTTTTTCTAGCGTAATAAATAGGAAATTGTGTACCTTCCTCTTCCCGGACTAGGACTCCACTTACCGCTAACTCGGATACCGCCAACTACAAGTACAATTGCTCATCTGCCTTCGGAGTATGGAGCAAGGGTGGACTCGAGAGGCACCATTTGAGTTCTTCCAAAGCTTGTTGGCATTCCGGGGTCCAAGAAAAGTCATTATTCTTCATCAATAATGAGAAAAACCAATGGCTCTTATCAGAAGACCTTGATATGAGCCGGCCGAAGGCGGCTATGCACCCGGTTAGCCTCTGAACGGCCTTGAAATTGTCCACCACGGTGATGTCTTCTATAGCTTTTATTTTTATGGGATTAATCTCAATCCCTCGGTTGGACACCATGAATCCAAGGAATTTCCTGGATCCGACCCCAAATGCGTATTTCTCCAGGTTTAGCTTCATATTATATCTCTTCTGTATGTTAAAGGTTTCCTGGAAGTGTTTCAAATAGTCCTCTGCCAGCAGGAACTTAACTAACATGTCGTCAATATAGACTTCCATTGGTTTTCCTATTTGTTCTTCGAACATCCGATTTACTAGGCGTTGATAAGTGGCACCGGAGTTCTTTAGTCTGAACGGCATTGTGTCATAATAATAGGTGAAGAATTTAGTGATAAAGGAAGTTTTTTTCTTGATCACCCGGGTCTATCTAGATTTGGTTGTACCCGGAGTAGGCATCGAGAAAGCTGAGTATCTTGTGCCCGGCTATCGCATTGATCATGCAATCGATGTTAGGCAAAGGAAAAGAGTCCTTAGGGCACGCCTTGTTCAAGTCTTTATAATCTACGCACATGCTTAATTTATTTCCCTTTTTAGGCACTACCACTACGTTAGCTAACCAATCCAGATACTTAACTTCCCAAGGAGTTTGGATACCTCGTCTTTGATGAATGCATGCTTGAATTCGGACTAAGGCCTCCTCTTCTGTTTAACCGGGTGGAACTTTGGATCCAAGCTTAGTTTATGAGTGGTTATTTCTAGCGGAATCCCTGTCATATCAAGATGGGACCAAGCGAAACAATCTATGTTAGCTATAAGAAATTTAATGAGTTTTTTTCTGAGCTCGGGAGTTAACCCCGTGCCTAGGTGTACCTTCTGATCGAGCAAGTGTTCGATCAATATGACTTGCTCCAGCTCCTCGACCGTTGATTTTGTGGCATCGGAATCATAAGGGGTTTTGAGCGATCTAGGGACTCCATAATCTTCATCCTCGCCTGCTTCTTGCTTCTCCGATTCGGACGGGGCTGGTATTGGTGATTGCTATTTAGTTTCTTCCTTCCTAACCGGCTCTGTGTTCTTTGATGTCGATAGCGCGGACATCGGGATCACCTCATCAACCGCGAACATCTCTTTTGCGGTCGGCTGCTCGCCGTAAATCGTCTTGATTCCTCCCTGATAACAATACGATAGGGGACTCAAGAATTACTAAAGAAAAACAAGAAAATCAAGAAGCATGCGGAAGCTAAAAGAAAATAAAGAAATGAAAAAGGACGTAAAATTAAAGATAGATTGAATTCAAGAAGTCTATTCTTGAAGTTGAATCCTAACAACAACAATTAGCTAACAAAGAACTAATCGCCTTTGGTAGAGAATTAAGAACAAGAGATAGATTGTGAAACTCGGCCCTTTAGAATAACAAGAACAACAATAAGCCTAAACTTATCACCTTTCTTGAATACCTAGAAGTTATCTAAGATTTCGAAAGGGTTTAATCTTACCACCTTAAGTTGAGTCTTGAAGGTTGAAGAATAAATCCAACAGTAGCCACACACAAGAGTGCAAGAAAAATCTCACAATTTTTATTGATAATATTCTGAATAATCTAAGTAAGAATACACCCCTTTATATAAAGAGGGGTCATGAAATTCTACCTAAAAAACAGTCCTAAACTACTTTGGATAACAAGTCCAACTACCTTAGGAAAAGAAAAATACTAGGAAGCAAAAACTAAGTCATTCTTGGAAAGTAATTTCAAAAATCTTATTAAAAGGAAAACATAGCCTTAACTAACTAGGAAAACAATAAATATAGTCCCATAATATATGGAAATAAGTCCCAAACCAATCTTGGATAGAATTTTGAAAATCTTGGAAATCTTGAAGGAAATTTGCAAGCAACTTGGCACCAACTTGCACTCAACATATAGCACGACTATTTTACCATTCTTCGACATCAAGTAAGTCCTTTTTATGCTATAAAAACGTGGCTTTATGTACGACTTCATGGGTTGCAAGTTTGCAGACATTTTAGGTGCTAAATTGGTCCAATAGTGGTCTGATTTGGACCTTCTTTAGAGGATATTTCTTGGGATCTAATCCACCTCTTGTTGGACATGAATTTGGGCCATAAAATAATTATAACACCTAGATAACTCATATCCTTAAGCTCTTCCTCCCAACTAACAACATCTTTGATCGTTCCTGAAGTTCAAGGACCTTGTTTTGCAACTTTTTAGCTTGAGATCTTGTTAAAGGCCCTCTTTGAGATTCTGAAGCTTCATCCTTGTCCTTGAATAGATTTGAGCTTCCTAAGATACTATCGCTCCCGGTGCAGGGAACTTCAGTGCCTGGTGTATTGTCGAGGGTACTGCCCTCATGTTGTGAATCCATGGTCTTCAATAGAGCATTATACTCATATCCCCCTCGATCACATAGAATTTTGTTTCCTGAATGGTCCCGCCTGTGTTCACCGGTAGGGTTATTTCTCCTTTAGTATTTTCGCATGTCATATTGAATTCGTTAAAAACCAGGACTGCCAGTTATGGACATCGGCACAAGTTACCACTGGGTACTCTATCAAATTCTATTTCAGCTGCTGTGAAGCCATGGAGCTTTGGGGATTGAGTCCTTGAGTGAACTCCTGAACGGCCAAATCGTTCGCAACCTGAGGCAAGTCCATCCGTTCCATTTGAAACCTCGACACAAACCTGCGTATTTCGTTATCTCTTTATTTTACTTTGAAAAGGTCTGATTTTATGATCTCGACCTTGATGGCCCGGGCATGCGCCTTTACAAAGGCATCTACAAGCATAACAAACGAATCAATATAATTAGGGGGTAAGTTGTGATACCATATCATTGCTCCTTTTGACAGGGTTTCTCCGAACTTTTTCAACAAAACCGACTCGATTTTGTCATCTTTTAAGTCGTTTCCCTTGATGGCGCACGTGTAGGAGGTCACGTGTTCATTTGGATCCGTGGTTCCATTATACTTCGGAATTTCGGGCATACGGAACTTCTTAGGGATTGGCTTCAGTGCCACGCTAGGGGGGGAAGGTTTATTTCTTGGAGTCCAGGCCTGATAGCATCCTAGGAAGCTCAAATCTATTCAAGGATAATGATGAAACTTTGGAATCTCAAAGAGAGGGCCTTTAACAAGATATCAAGCTAAAAAGTTGCAAAACAAGGTCCTTAAACATCAGGAACGATCAAAGAAGTTGTTAGTTGGGAGGAAGAGCTTAAGGATATGAGTTTTCTAGGTGTTATAATTATTTTATGGCCCAAATTCATGTCCAACAAGAGGTGGATTAGATCCTAACAAAACATCCTCTGAAGAAGGTCCAAATCAGACCACTGTTGGACCAATTTATCACCTAAAATGTGTCCAAACTTGTAGCCCATGAAATCCTACATAAAGCCACGTTTTTATAGCATAAAAAGGACGTACTTGATGTCCAAGAATGGTACAATAGTCGTGCTAGATGTTGAGTGCAAGTTGGTGCCAAGTTGCTTGCAAATTTCCTTCAAGATTTCCAAGATTTTCAAGATTCTATCCAAGATTGGTTTGGGACTTATTTCCATATATTATGGGACTATATTTGCTTCTTTCCTAGTTAGTTAAGGTTAC
This sequence comes from Nicotiana attenuata, assembly GCF_001879085.1. Taxonomy (NCBI): domain Eukaryota; kingdom Viridiplantae; phylum Streptophyta; class Magnoliopsida; order Solanales; family Solanaceae; genus Nicotiana; species Nicotiana attenuata. The sequence goes on from NW_017670280.1 coordinate 1,246,899, forward strand.
ATTTTCCTTTTACTAAAATTTTTGAAATTACTTTCCAAGAATGACTTGGTTTTTGCTTTCTAGTATTAACCTTTTCCTAAGGTAGTTGGACTTGTTGTCCAAAGTAGTTTAGGACTATTTTTTTAGGTAGAATTTCGTGACCCCTCTATATATAAAGGGGTGTATTCTTGGTTTTTAGACTTAGTTTATTCAGACTATTATCAATAAAAATTGTGAGATTTTTCTTGCACTCTTGTGTGTGGCTACTCTTGGATTTATTCTTCAACCTTCAAGACTCAACTTAAGGTGGTAAGATTAAACCCTTTTGAAATCTTAGATCACTTCTAGGTATTCAAGAAAGGTGATAAGTTTATGCTTATTGTTGTTCTTGTTATTCTAAAGGGTCGGGTTTCTCAATCTATATCTTGTTTTTAGTTTTCTACCAAAGGCGATTAGTTCTTTGTTAGCTAATTGTTATTGTTAGGATTCAACTTCAAGAATTGACTTCTTGAATTCAAGAAACTCTTTCTTGAATTCAATCTATCTTTAATTTTCCGTCCTTTTTCGTTTCTTTATTTTATTTTAGCTTCCGCACGTTTCTTGATTTTCTTGTTTTTCTTTAGTAATTCTTGAATCCCCTATCGTGTTGTTATCAAGGACTTCCAATATCGGGAGCGCTCCTGGGATTTGATCACTTTGGAGCTATAGGTATCCACTTTTTTGTCATTGGCCTCAATTTTCTTCTCCCCCGATTCCACCCGCTTTTTCAGTTTCTCAAGCATTTTTATTATTTCGGGGTTGGTCTCGGGCTCAACTTCACCCGGCCTTTCCGTTACTTGTTCATTTCTTCGGGTGTTTTCTTGGGATGGTTCGGACTTAACTCTGCTGGGGGCGCGGCTTTGGTTCTGTAGCTGGGCTATCGCCGCCTGTTGGGCTTGTAGCATTTCGAAGATCACCCGCAGATTGATCCCATCGCCTTCACCGCTGGGCGTACCTCGAGTTGTTGATCGGGCTCCTTCACGAACATTATTCTAGGGGTCGGTTGGTAGGTTTGCATCAATGGCCACAAGTGAGTTGGCATCAATTGGGTCTGCAACCGGATTCCGTTAGGATCAACAGGGGCACCTTTTTGTTGGGCACTATATTGTTATTTTCGTTGTGATAGCCAGATTTAGTATCAATGTTCAAGTGAGTAGACTTAGAGTTTGACATTTTTAGGTTGCCCTGAAATCTCAATCTCAAAGAACAAGCGTAAAACAAAGTATGTTATGGAAATTTGTATCAAATTACCACTATTATTCTTTGCCCCACAGTGTGCGCCAAACTGTTGACCCTTAAAAATGGATAATAATTGAATTTATACGCGGTGTGGACTAATTCAACATAAGTGATTAATGACATTAGATAAGCAAATTAAAGACAGAATAAACAGCCAAATCAGTAGTAATATTGTGTTCAAGATCAGTTATAAGCTTAACGAGTAATCTGCCTTTGGTTCGGAGCCAAACACTTATGAAGAGTCGTGAGTAAAATCAAGAACTTCGAATAACTTTTAGAAGTAGAGAAAACAAGTGTATATTTCCTTGGTATGCATGTTACAACGTGTTTATTGAATAATGATCTTCCCCTTTATATAGTAGGGGTGTTTTACCCTAAGTACAATTCTAAGAAAGGTAAAGATCTTCCTTTTCGCTAATCACTGATCAACTACTAATACGGGCTGAGATTCACGCTACGATATCTGGTCGGGCGCGGATATCACAGCCCTTTGTTAATCGTGTGCGGACGTTTGGCAATGCTCTCCGGGCTCTCATTATTCCGATCGGGTCCGGGGGCATGATCTCGATGGCTTCGAGGGCACGTGCTTTGTTCGGATCTTGATACGGGAGGTTCCTAGCCTTGATTTTGATTACTTGTAGTTAGTCCTCGCTTCGTTTTCCCCACCGGGAAATCAGATTGCTCCTTAGCCTCGATTTTACCCGTATACTACTAGGTTCTAAGTGAATAATTCTTCCATATATAATGAATTCCTTAAATACGATAAGTATACAGTTAGGACCAAAGCTATTGGGTTCGGCAGAACCTGAATTTCACCTTGTAGCTCCGCCCCTGCTCGTGACTAACAAATCAAATAAATAAAGCAGGATAAAATGCCTCGTTATAAGTGTTTTTAAAGGGGAAAAAGTGGTAATTTATTGATGAAAAGTATTCTAGCCAAGACAATTATTCTTTTTGGTTAAAAGGGATGTTGTATTTATATACTAGTTAACAAAAGGAACCACATCAGGGACATTACTGGGTTATCGCATGGACCCCATAGTTGCAATGTTTTGCATAATTGTATTTAAGTTACAACCCACAAAAGACCTAACTAGTTCAGTTCCTAGGATGTCTGCCCAAAATACATCATTGATAAACATCGGAGGAACTGATAGTGTCATAGTTTTGTTCAGAAACATCTCTTTTGCTGCTTCCTTTGCCAAAGCATCAGCGACTCTGTTCTGCTCCCGGTAGATATGCCTCACTACCATGCTACCCATCCTTTGGATGATTAACTTGAATTCACAAATTAGAGGGTCAAAAATCATACTTCCATTCAAAAGCATATTGATTGTTTCAGCTGAATCAGTGTTTATTTCCAGTGGTACTAGGTGGTTCTGCTCCGCCAGTTGTAGGCCCCGTATTAGGGCCTGAACTTCTGCCCTTGTGTTTGTTGTTTGGGGGATGTTGTCCATGTAGCCCAATATCCAGTCACCATTGTGGTTTCTGAATACTCTCCCTGAACCTCCTATTCCTGGGTTTCCCCTTGCTGCTCCATCTGTATTCAGTTTGTAGGAACCTTTGGATGGAGGTTCGCATTTTAACATGATCTGGTGAGTTACCTTTGTTGAGTCATTCTTTGTAAGCACAAGGTACTCAGTTGCTTTCGAGATTGTGTTATTGGCATTGATGTGCTCTTTCTTGTTATTAAATACATTGCTATTTCTGGTTAGCCAGATGTGCCACAGACAAAAGGGAATGAGGTTGTCCCAGCATATGTGGTTGTTGAAAGGGACATTTTTGAGAGAGTTCCATGTTGATTGACACTGGAGGCTATTGAAGACATGGTGATTATTTGAACTATTCCCTGTAGATTTGGATAGAATGTCGTTCCAGAAGTGGACAGCATTAGGACATTCAAAGAAAATATGGGCAATGTCTTCCTGCTCAATGTCACAGTAGTAGCATTGAGGGACACAGTTCATTCCAATATAGTGGAGGAAGATCCTAGTTGGAAGTCTCTTATGTGTTAGGAGCCAGATGAAGTATTTTATTTTTTTGGGGGTTTGAAGCTTCCAGATCCATTTGAAGGAGCCTTCCTCCCCAGAAAGGAGGCTGATTGTAGTCCTGCTTAGGAATGAGTAAGCAGAACTATTTGAGAACTGGCCATTAGGGGTCAAGTCCTATATAAGATTATCCTCCTTAGTTGTAACCGGGGGGATGAACACAGAGTTCAGTAGGTTCAGAATGCTTAGGGGGATGTTAATGGAAAAGGCTGATGTGTCCCAATTGCCCATGTTGTGGATTGAGCTAACCTTAGCCTCAAGGTCATTTTGGGTTAATGGGCCTTCAATCATTTGTCTGATTGCTGGCTAATTAGGGATCCAAGTGTCATTTAAGAAACTGACCCTATTTCCTTTGTGGACTACCCATCTGCTTGCTTTGTTACATGTCACACCTCCTTTTTTTTTTTTTACCTCGAGGGGGTATATGGGAGTTTTTTCCAATTTAAAGTGACATTAATCGAGATGGGATCAATTAATTTATCAGAGTCGCCACTTGGGATAGTTTACCAAGTCATCGGTTTATTTTAAATTCCAAATCGAGGAAGTTTTCGACTTTATTTAAAAGTCTACGAACCAGAAATTCTAGATAAGGAATTCTGTTGACCCGGGAGAAGGTGTTAGGTATTCCCGGGTTTCGTGGTTCTAGCACGGTCGCTTAGTGATTATTACTTGGCTTAAATTGTTTAACTACTCATTTTGAGGACCTATATACATTTATCTATTAACCGCTTTTAATTGCTTGATTATTCGTAATTAAAGAATTGAGTTACGCGTACGTATACTCTTTTCCTTTGGCGCGTCAAAAATCATGTCACGCGAACGTGTCCACAATTAATAACGCTTTGTTTATTTATTAAGAAAGTTTGGTTGAAGTTGCGCGAACGCATCCCTCGAGTTACTTTTTAGAATTAAATTCGCAATTATGTTACGCGAACATATACATAATCACAATAATAGTCTAAGTCGAGCCTAAAGCAAACTACGAGCGTTCGAACGTTGTTCATCTTCCTAAAATTTGAGATGAGCGTGAGGCCTACATCGCTCAACACTCAAACATATGTCAAGGTTTAGGGTTTAGTTAATGAAAGCAGCCAAAATGTAAGTAGACATGGAGACCAAACCTTAGAATTTGTATACTGGAACTAGCATCCCAATAGGTAATGAAAGCAACACTCGACAGGTGCAATGCCCTTGAAATAATTATTACAGCTAAAAGCATGGTAGAAGAGAAGAAAATGTGTAGACGTATGACCAGAAATTGTGAAAGCTTAAGGCCCCTCTTTAGATTTTTGGATTTTTTTTTATAAAATGGCATATATTGTGACCAACAACTAACAATTTAGTGTTAGAATGGATACTTGGATGAAACGTTAATTATGGTAAAAGGGACGAGAAATTTTAAAGCGATCTGCAGATATCTATGAATCTTCTCAGAGTTGAATATATACATTCTGAATACCATTCACCCTCAAGCATAGACAAAACTCTATGTCAATGATGTAGTAGAACTAAAATCAAAACGGAAGTCCTTTAACACAAATTAAGCAATATGTCCAAAAGGAAATAGAGTATACAGTGGGTGGATTATGGACAAGATATTAGTGTGAAAATCCATCTTCAATAGCAAGAACTAATTTTTAGAGCAGCCAATTTAAGTTCTTTATCAAAATCTGAGCTCCACCAATTTGAGACATCAAACCAACGAAAATGGAAAGAAACAAACACAATTTATCACATTACAAAGGCATGCTCAAAGTAGTTAACCAATAAACAAAGGACCAAAACATTAAGCTCATCGAAATGGGCAGTGAGCCCAACCTTTATTTTCTCAGCTTAAGGACACCAATAACAGTTAAACTTAATGATATTTCCACTCTTGCGCGCTTAAACAGAGATATGATGTATTCATACGAAGCATATGGGACAAACTAATTAAACCTTGTTAAATTCAAAACAGAGTGTAACAAATCACATTCAGCCATAGGTATTCAACAATCTTTGATTCAAGTTCACAACATGACATTCTTATAACTTTATGGCATCAAGATCGGCCAGAAACATAACATTGGAGGAAAATTACCTCGTCAGCAGCAAATCAACAAAATTCGCTTAAATAGAGCTCAAGAAACTTGAAAATGGAGCTCAGCGACTCTCTAGGCAGCAGATTCGAACAAATCGCAGTAGAAGAAATCAAGATGGCAAAACTTGAATCTCAAATGTCAACAGAAACAGCAGCTAGAACTAGCAAATTTAGCACAACGGGGGAAAAATGGTAGCTTTGCCAAATCCAACATCACTGACAGCCAATGAAAATGAACACCGTTCGGATTTTTAAAAGAAAAAACTTCAACTTGCGATTCTGCTTTTTGTTCCTCTTTTTTCTCGCTGTTTTTGCCTCATTTTTGGACTCTATGTCCGTTGCCCTTGTGCGTGTTGCTGATCTCTTTTGAGATTCGGTGGTGTGTTTTCAATTTTTGCTTAAGTCAAGAAATTGCATCCATTTTCTTTTTCTGAAAAAATGAGGCGTCTGTTTTTGTGCGGTTTGGAGGGGAGGGGTATGATTTTGTTTGGATCTCTGTTGAAGAAGAATAGAAAGCGCCGTTTGGTCCTAGGGTCTAAGAGAATATTCGAAAATCTGATTCTGGTCATTAGTTCTTAGCTAGGTTAAATAGAGCTAGGGTTATTTTAATGGTAGGGAATGGGTATTGGGCTAAAATAATTGGGCTGGAATGTAGGTAATTGGGTTATTTGAGATTTTGGGCTTCAAATTAAGCTGGCCCAAACGAAATTAAAAGACCAAATCTACTTTTTTTCTTTTGTTTTTTTCCCTTTTTCTTTTCTTTAATTAATTAAAATCCTAAATCAATCTATTTTCTAGAAACTAAAATTCTTTATCTATTTTTAACATTAAAATAACTAATTAACTTAAAACTAAAGAAAAATGCTAATTTTAAAGGCTGAAAGCTAAATATGTAAAAAAGACCATTTTTTGTGATTTTTTTTCTTAATAAAATTAATTCCTACATGCAAATTGAACCTCAGATGGCATGAAATTAAAACGTGATAATTTTTTTGGTTTTTCTATGATTTTAAATTATTAAAAATGCATGAAATGCAACTAAATAAAGAAAAACTTCTAAAATCCCTTAAAAATTATTTTTGGTCTATTTCTAGGAGTTATTTTCATGTAAGGAAAAATTTAGGTGCTCACAGCTGCCCCTCTTTGCTCGAGAACATGAAAAGTTTTCGGGCAAAGATAAAGTGAGCAATTACGAGCAATTTTTGCCCGTTTTAAACTCCATGGGAAGTATTTTTGAAAAGTTGACCGAACCTTGCTTCGGAGGTTGCCTACATATCCTTGGCTATAAAGGAATCAGGTCGGTGTAGTTTAGAAAGTTTTGGTAGCCGGGACTACCGAGAAACTATGATTTCACTGATGTTGCTGTTGTTTCTGCTTGCTGAGCTCCTTATTATACCAAAATGAAAGATGAAAAGCTAAACTAGCTAAGCCTATCAACTACGAGTTACAGATTCCTATCTATAAACCTTCTAAAGCTTGATCTTGAGTCTTGGATGATTCCTCCTGCAGACTCTGATCTGAATCTCAATGCTCGTTAGTTGAAATTGCTACTTCATTCTTCTTCAAATTTTTGGATCAAGGCGGGACATGCGAAAACTTGTGACCTCAATCACATCTTGAGCAGTCCACATCTTTTCTCTGCTTCTGCACTTTGAGTTCAACTTCTTTTCTTGTTCTTTCTTTTTTTTATTTGGGTTGAGACTTCTTCTTTTGGTCATCTCAAACCTTGTGCCTCACGGTGGAAACCTGTTCAGGCACCAACACAAACAAACGAACGAAATTTTCTGCCCCAGTTTTCACTAGGAAAATTTCGTGAGTTATTGCGACAAAATCTAAACTATTTTTTATTGAAAGCAATAAAATCAGGATTGTGTATCCTTGGGAAGAAGAGCTTAGGGAGTGGAGCCCTATATCTATAATGACTTCAACTAGGGAGTGGAGACCCTATGTTGGAAAAGAGACTAGGGAGTGGAGACCCTATGTCTAAAATAACTTCAACTAGGGAGTGGAGACCCTATGTTGGATAAGAGACTAGGGAGTGGAGACCCTATGTCTAAAATAACTTCAACTAGGGAATGGAGACCCCATGTTGGCAAAGCGACTATGGAGTGGAGACCCTATGTCTAAAATAACTTTCACTAGGGAATGGAGACCCTATGTTGGAAAAGCAGACTAGGGAGTGGAGACCCTATGTCTAAAATAAATTCAACTAGGGAGTCGAGACCCTATGTTGGAAAAGTGACTAGGGAGTGGAGACCCTATGTCTAAAATAACTTCAACTAGGGAGTGGAGACCCTATGTTGGAAATGCGACTAGGGAGTGGAGACCCTATGTCTAGAATAAATTCAACTAGGGAGTGGAGACCCTATGTTGAAAAAGCGACTAGGGAGTGAAGACCCTATGTCTAAAATAACTTCAACTAGGGAGTGGAGAACCTATATTGGAAAAGTGAGTAGGGAGTGGAGACCCTATGTCTAAAATAACTTCAACTAGGGAGTGGAGACCCTATGTTGGAAAAGTGACTAGGGAGTGAATACCCTATGTCTAAAATAAATTCAACTAGGGAGTGGAGACCCTATGTTGGAAAAGTGACTAGGGAGTGGAGACCCTATGTTTGAAAAGTGACTAGGGAGTAGAGACCCTATGTCTAAAATAACTTAAACTAGGGAATGAAGACCCTATGATGGAAAAGTGACTAGGGAGTGGAGACCCTATGTCTAAAATAACTTCAACTAGGGAGTAGACCCTATGTTGGAAAAAACGTAACCAGAGGTTGGGGACCCTAGGCTACCATGTTTTTGAATTTTCATCTCTTTTTTTATTTTATTTTTTTTTATTTAAGAAAAAATGAGTAAGAATGCAGGAATGAATTTGGAAGAGACTTCCTTTTGGATTGATTATTGCTGCAAAGCTGTTTCTAGCCCTTGCGCAGTTTCTCTTTGGTTGCACTTGCTTCTTGCAAGGTTGCTTTAGATTGCACATGTTTCATGTTTTCAAACAAAGAACAATTGTTTGTTTGAAACGGTGGTTGGTTTTGTGGCCTTGATTGTTTCAATCACTTGAACTCGGCCCGGCTTCTTCGATGAAGATCTCAATTGCAATTGCTCGTTTCCTGGGGACCGATTTCATTTCAGGCCCTGAGAACCTCTGATTTTTTCCTGATTTTGCCGTGACGGTTGGTCGGTGGAACTCAACTTTTTCGACTTTATTTTGCCTTCATAGGCCTTTCTCTTATGACTTCTTTTTCTCTTCTTTCTTTTTTTTTTTTGGTTTTTCAACTTCGGAGCATTGGGGAACTTTTGGCTCTCAATCTTTGCTGCAACGGCTAGTCGCGTAGGACATAACCTTTTCCAACTTTATTTTGCCTTCGTAGGCCTTTCTTTTCTGTCTTCTTTCTTCAAACTTTAATTTCAGATCATTTGGGTACCTTGTCTTTTCAAAACTTTGCCGAGGCGGTTAGCCGCGTGGGACTCAACCTTTCAACTTCCAAGAGTTTTCAATTTCAAAACATCAGCCACCATGGCCGGTCGAAGTCGACTTAATGCCCCTGATGAGGCTGGGTGCCTTATTGCATTAGCTCGTGTTAAATGAGAACCCTGTAAATCAATCTTGCCATCCCTTCTTTGTCTCAGTTTCGGAATAGAGTTAGACCGAAAGGGATTCAAAGGAAAAACAAACAAAGGAATTGATAAATGAATTTAGACAAGAGATATCCCTTTCGGGGAAAAGAAAGAAGGACTTATCTGGAGTACATGCGGACTTCAATGAACATGACATGCCTTTTGGACTGGATGCCTGAATTGTGTAAACTGTTCGACTCTCAGAAATTCATCACAACTTTTGTGTCAAAATCAAGAACCTTGCTAAGATTCTGTCGATGCCGATGGCTGTGAGGATCCTCTTTTCGATCAGGGGCGCTCTTTGCGGGTTTTCACCAACTGACCTTTCTCATTTCTCCTATCACCGTCGCCTTATAGTGCTCTTTGCGAGTTTTCACTAACAAGACTCTTTCATTTCAATTTCTCTGCTTACTGTCGCCTCACGGTGCCCGTGTGGGTTTTCACCAATAAGACTCTCTGATTTCATTTCTCTGCTCACCATCGCCTTACGGTGCCCGTGTGGGTTTTCACCAATAAGACTCTCTCATTTTATTTCTCTCATTTTGGTTGTATCAGATCCAAGTAACTCTATCCTCCCATTTTGAACCTCTTTGCCGATTGATCAGAAGGACTTGAACAGGGTTTTGGGGTAAAAGATTGGATTGAATTACAACTTTGGAACCTTTCGGGCGAATTGTCGCCGAACCATTATAAATTCTGCCCCAATTTCAACTTTGGGGAAATGTGGATTTTTATTTTTGGTGTGACTGAACCCTAGAGAGAGGCTGCCTACGTATCCTTTCGGAATCAAGTCGAACGTAGTTCAGGGAAACTTTGTTTTTGATTTTCTTTTGTTTTTCTGTTTTGTTTTCTTTTTCTTTTTCCTTTCCTTTCCCCTCTCTCTCTCTCTCTTTTTTTTTTGTCATTTTTCATTTCATTTTCTTTGTCTTTTCTTCCCCCTTTTTTTGTATCTTTCTTTTTCTTCTCCTTTTTCATTTCATTTTTTCAATTTTGTTTTTTCAATAACACTTTCAGGTTCAAAAGAGGGTAATCAAAGAAAAGTAACCGGCTCAAAAGTTTGCAAAGGGTTGATAGTGTTTGGGTAGCGAGAATAAAAGCCTTCTTCATCTCAACTGGAGAACATTAATGCTATATAGAGGATCCAACATAGTACCTTTTGACTGCATTTGCATTGACAGTTGTTTCGGGGACATTTCCTTCGATGTGTCTCAAGTACAACGCACTCTTTTGGCAGTACTCTTGTTGTAATGTATGGACCTTTCCAATCTGGAACCAATTTTTCTTCAGATGTTCCGAATCATGGTTTTATTTCCTTAAACGTATCTTCATTATGATCTAATTCTTGATTCATTATTTCGAGGTCTGACAGCATTTCAGGATCTGGGCACGAAGTCTGCGAGCATGTCATGTTATTGAAATCTGCATTTAACAGAACTAAAAAGAGAATAAGAAAAATGACAAGATTAAGAAAAGAGACATTCCTGGACAATGAAATATTAATTTCATTTGATTTTTGATTTTTTGATTTTTTTGATTTTTTTTCAATTTTGGAAGATAGAAGGGTTTACATCGGAAAATAAGACAATAAAGTAAAATATCCGGATCACACCCTGAGATAATCCGGACGCAGAAAGGATAGCAAGACTGGCTACCGAGACTCCCGTCTGATGGGGAACTTTCAGGCTTGGAGACCGTCTTTCGGCTTTTCCTCTGTTTCGGCAATGGCCTTCAGTGCTGGATCAAATTCCTCATCTTCACAAATCATTCCGACTATTGGCCTTATGTTGTGGGCAGGCAACAGATTGTTCATCACATAAGGAGCTTCTTCATCCCGAAAAATAATTCTTTCAGCTTCGATCAAATCTTCAACTGCCCTTTTGAGGGTCCAATAGTCCTCCGTACTGTGTCCCACTGCTCCAGAGTGGTATTCACATCGGCTCGGTGCGAGGGGGATTCGGGTTTGGCCGGTTCGGGGCCACTGGCTGCAATAGATTTAGCCTGATTAGCTTTTGGAACAAGCTTGAATACGATTCACCAATAGGGGTGAACTGATTCTTTCTGAAAGGCTCTCTTAGGCGAGGATTGTACTGGGGAACATTTGGTTGGGGATTATATGGAGCTTGGTAAGGATGGGCATTTCTGGGAGGTGGAGCTCGATTTTGTGGATAATGTTGTGGCCGCGGGTAAGTTTGCGCGTTCATCACCGCATAGAGAGGCGGTGCCACGGCATAAGCAGCATCATGAAGGGGACAATAGTGTGGTGGGACCATAGGAGGCACATATAATTGGCTGAATGACATGCGGGCCCCCCTAGAGCTTGAAATCATCATGGCTCCCTCTTCACTCCCATTTCTATTCATCAAAGCCTCCTAACCTTTCTGAGCAGCCTGTGATGTGGTCTGAAAAGCATCATGACTCAAGATTCGACCTATTTCTAAACCGTTTTCAACCATTTCCCCAATTTTGATAGCCTCAGCGAACGGCTTACCCATAGCGGACATCATGTTCTGGAAGTAGTCCGCCTCTTGGGCTTGTAGAAAGACCGTGACCATTTCAATTTCGTCCATTGGAGACCATGCGCGTCGTACTTTTCAAATTTTGGCATCTTGAAGCCAACTGGCAAGTGGACATGGGGAAACATACAGAGGTCAGAGTATGAGACACTCTTTTGGCCACTCAGACCTTGCATGTTTTTCAGGATTTGTTCTAGGCTCTTCATCTTCCGAGCCATTTTCTCTTGCTCGGGATTTTTAACCACCTTTTCTTGCCCCACTGAGAGATCATATTGTGGAGGTTAAGTGAAAGAGTACGGGGTCACATATGCTATTTCTGATTGAAGTTGTGGACCCTGAAAGGTGAACATTGGAGGCTCAACATACGGCCGTGGTAAAGTTGGTTGTGTTCTAGTGCAGACTAGTGCTGCAGAGAACAATATTGGAGGTGCTCTAGAAACTGGCGCCTAGGGGCGAACCACAGAAGGCATGCCATGAACATTGGACGGCATTGGAGGGTGCCCGCACGGGATGAGCGGGTTGGGCACAGGGGCGTTGGTAACCTCACCTGACCTGGGGATCAACTCAGGGAATCCAGGGATTGCACTTGGCGGTTCCCTACCATTAGACCAGGCGTCCCACATTTCCAATATGTGGAGACGCAACATCTTATTCTCTTCAGCAGCTGCTGCTTCTAGCTGTAGAATAGCCAATGTCGGGCTATCCTCAGGACCAATGACTGGTAGATTGCTTGCGGAGGCCATCTGTGCCTTTGGATCTTGTGAAGGAGAGGAGGCTAGACTACCAACAAAACCAACCACCAAAACCTGACTATTTTGCACACGCAACAACCTTGTTAGTTTTGAGACGCTTAACAGATAGGAAATCGCACGTTTGGATGCAATGCACCTAAACAGTTAAACGTTTCTACCATGTGTTTGAACGGTTGCATGTTTCATCCCGGTCTTAACTTACTCTCTCAGTATGTACCTCTTTTCTTTTATTTTTTGCCTCTCTTTAATCACTCTTGATTTTTTTTCATTTTGTTTCTGCCGCTCTTTTACTTTTGGCCTTCTCTTTTTTTTTCTCCTTTTTTTGTTTTTGTCACTCTCTTTTTTTCACTTTTTCTTTCTTCTTTCACTCAATTTTTTTTCTTTTTTTTCAGATTATTTTTCTCTCAGTTTATTTATGACTATGATCCAATCCGATGGGGATTGCCTACGTATCATGACGCCGCATGGATCAGATCTTGCGTAGTTCGGGAAGATTGGAAATGGAGTAAATAAACTAACTCTTTTTTTGTTTGTTTATTTTTATAAAACTCAAACCATGAAAGCTTCAAGAAACAGAAAAACATATTTTTATTTATTTATTTTTTTTTTTGAAAATCAACTTGAAACCATTTCAATACCACCAAAACCATCTGATACTAAGCAACAAAGATACAAATCCAACCTTATCTAACTCTAGACCCTCCTTTAAAGATAAGTTACTAGCTGATGGCCGACCCATTTATAAAGAATGGTCACATATGTAAAAACTTGTCAATTCTGCAATTCTGGACAGCCTCACAATAACTGACAAAGTTGCAGCCTAATGGTAATCTCCCGAGCAATGTTCTTGAACAACTGAAGCAATGGTAATTCAACCAAACAACTTTGCAGCCTCAATACACCTCAGGCAATTTCCATAAACTGTTGCAAACCTCAACACATCACCTTTCAGAATTCCAAATTCTTAGTGCACAAATCTGGTTAGCAGATTCTTATGCTGAACAAAGTCTCAAGAAATGGAGTTGACGGGTTTTACTCAATTCTGGACAAATGTTAAATAGAGGAATTGAGTAACACAGTTGTAACTGGACTGCTAATTCTGGACCTAAACGATTCATCAGCGACTATCACAAGAGTTTACACAAAAAAAAAATCAGCTGTAGCTAGAAAAACAAGCAGTACAATCTGAAATTTAGTAACCAAACTTCAGCCCCAAAGCGACAGATTTTTCTTGCTCAAATTCTCTTAAGCTAACAAGCTAAAACAATGCAGAATTACAGCAGAAATTAGGGCAGTTCTTAGGCTGCAGCAGTGCAGAATCTACAGCTGTGCAAATTTCAGCCACCCAGTTCAAAAACTTAGCAACTGTGCAGGATCAAACTCAAAATGTAGTTAAAATTTGGAACCAAGCAGAAAACTGTATTGCAGACAACTCTACAGATTCACATTTGCAGCCTGCTGGACCAACTGACACTAGACCAAACTGGCAGCAACAAACAGGGCAAATTTCTTTTGCTGAGCAGAAACTGTCCAAAAGTGCAGGAACATGGCAGGTTTCTCAACCAATGAATGTGAGCAGACAACCAGTATAGATCAATGTAGACAAGAAATCTTCAAGTGAAACTCTTGATTGAAAGTCCTTGCTTCAGGTTTTTGCAAATGTCAAAGCTGCTCAAAACTGATCAAAAACTGATATTTGCAGCTTGTCTTTGGCCCTTTGCACAGTAAACTTCCAAACTAGACTGATCTCAAGCTGGACAGAATTCCAGCTAGCATTTCTTCTAAATCCAACCCTCAATCAGTAGTAGAACAAGGACAAATTTAGTTCACACAAGTTCATAACAACCCCCCAAATTCAGTCGCTAACAGCTACTATCGACTAAAATGAATTGGACAACAGTCTCAAATAATCCTATTTCAGTGCAAAACTAGAACAAGCTCATAAGGTCATATCAGCATTCCCAACTGAATTCCCCAACAAGAACTTCATACAATAGTTCAAACCAATGAAAATCTCGAGTCGACTTTACGAATTGAAAATCAATCAATTTTAAAGAATGGAGATGCAATTCAGTTTCACTTCAATCAATTTCAAAGGAGCTAACAACAAGGAACTCGAGTCGACTTCACGCATTCAAACAAATTAACTCAGAAAGATCGAGTCGATGTTCAGTTGATACTCGATTCTTCTTCAAAATTTTCAGAAATTAAACTAAGTTGACTTTAGAAAGAATGAAACTACTTTTTTGAGTAAAAAAAACTTCTTTCTTTTTTTTGAATTTTCTAAGGAAAGATTTCTAAAGAAGGAACTAAAGAAAAATATTTTTGAATTTTTGAAAATTGGGGTCGGAACCGATGAGGTTTGCCTACGTATCTCACATCCGGTGAGAATCAGACCCGCGTAGTTCGGTCATTTTTGACGGAACAGGGAAATATGACACTTGAAAATTTTGGCTCATTTTGAAATGACTTCTCTTTTTTTTCGGCAAAATTTCAGAATTTCTAACTACCTACCTCTCAATTTTTTTATTTTCTTTTTCATTCTAGAAGCCGGTCAACATGCAAGCCGAAACAAACAAATGCGCAAGTAGCACATAAGATGCATTAGGATGGTCTTTTAATTTAAGGTACACCTGTCCTAGACGGACCCAACCCCTGTGTTGAGTCCCCAAAGTCAAATGCACGTGATGCAAACAAACGTTCCTACTACGGATCCGGCATGAGGTTATGTTATTCTAAGTTTAAACCTGGGATTGTGTTCTAAAGTTGGCTTACCCGAGCGGACAAACTCGAGTCGAGGAGGGGGCAACGTACCGGGAGAAGGTGTTAGGCATTCCCGGGTTCCGTGGTTCTAGCACGGTCGCTTAGTGATTATTACTCGGCTTAAATTGTTTAACTACTCATTTTTAGGACCTATATACATTTATCTATTAACCGCTTTTAATTGCTTGATTATTCATAATCAAAGAATTAAGTTACGCGTACCTATACTCTTTTCCTTTGGCGCGTCAAAAATCATGTCACGCGAACGTGTCCACAATTAATAACGCTTTGTTTATTTATTACGAAAGTTTGGTTGAAGTTGCGCGAACGCATCCCTCGAGTTACTTTTAATTAAATTCGCAATTATGTTACGCGAACGTATACATAATCACAATAATAGTCTAAGTCGAGCCTAAAGCAAACTACGAGCATCTGTATGTTGTTCATCTTCCTAAAATTTGAGATGAGCGTGAGGCCTACATCGCTCAACACTCAAACATATGTCAAGGTTTAGGGTTTAGTTAATGAAAGTAGCCGAAATGAAAGAAGACATGGAGACCAAACCTTAGAATTTATATACTGGAACTAGCATCCCAATAGGTAATGAAAGCAACACTCGACAGGTGCAATGCCCTTGAAGTAATTATTACAGGTAAAAGCATGGCAGAAGAGAAGAAAATATGTAGACGTATGAGCAGAAATTGTGAAAGCTTAAGGCCCCTCTTTAGATTTTTGGAGAAGTTTGTTTGTAAAATGGCATATACTGTGACCAACAACTAACAATTTAGTGTTTTAGAATGGATACTTGGATGAAACGTCAATTATGGTAAAAGGGACGAGAAACTTTAAAGCGATCTGCAAATATCTATGAATCTTCTCAGAGTTGAATATACATTCTGAATACTATTCACCCTCAAGCATAGACAAAACTCTATGTCAATGATGTAGTAGAACTAAAATCAAAACGGAAGTCCTTTAACACAAATTAAGCAATATGTCCAAAAGGAAACAGAGTATACAATGGTTGGATTATGGACAAGATATTAGTGTGAAAATCCATCTTCAATAGCAAGAACTAATTTTTAGAGCAGCCAATTTAAGTTCTTTATCAAAATCTGAGCTCCACCAATTTGAGACATCAAACCAACGAAAATGGAAAGAAACAAACACAATTTATCACATTACAAAGGCATGCTCAAAGTAGTTAACCAATAAACAAAAGACCAAAACATTAAGCTCATCGAAATGGGCGGTGAGCCCAACCTTCATTTTCTCAGTTTTAAGGACACCAATTACAGTTAAACTTAATGATATTTCCACTCTTGCGCTCTTAAACAGAGATATGATGTATTCATACGAAGCATATGGGACAAACTAATTAAACCTTGTTAAATTCAAAACAGAGTGTAACAAATCACATTCAACCATAGGTATTCAACAGTCTTTGATTCAAGTTCACAACATGACATTCTTATAACTTTATGGCATCAAGATCGGCCAGAAACATAACATTGGAGGAAAATTACCTCAACAGTAGAAAACCAACAAAACTCGCTTAAATAGAGCTCAAGAAACATGAAAATGGAGCTCAGCGACTCTCTAGGCAGTAGATTCGAACAAATCGCAGTAGAAGAAATCAAGATGGCAAAACTTGAATCTCAAATGTTAACAGAAACAGCAGCTAGAACTAGCAAATTTAGCACAACGGGGGAAAACGGTAGCTTTGCCAAATCCAATATCACTGACAGCCAATGAAAACTAACACCGTTCGGATTTTTAAAAGAAAAAACTTCAACTTGTGATTCTGCTTTTTGTTCCTCTTTTTTCTCGCTGTTTTTGCCTCATTTTTGCACTCTATGTCCGTTGCCCTTGTGTGTGTTGCTGATCTCTTTTGAGATTAGGTGTTGTGTTTTCAATTTTTGTTTAAGTCAAGAAATTGCATCCATTTTCTTTTTCTGAAAAAATGAGGTGTCTGTTATTGTGCGATTTGTAGGGGAGGGGTATGATTTTGTTTGGATCTCTGTTGAAGAAGAATAGAAAGCGCCGTTTGGTCCTAGGATCTAAGAGAATATCCGAAAATCTGATTTTGGTCATTAGGTCTTAGCTAGGTTAAATAGAGCTAGGGTTATTAATTTTCATAAAGCACTATCTTTTAGTAGTAATTAGCCATCTATAGATACCATTTGCTATATTACGGATTATAGATACATTTTATGTGGTTATGAGATGTATTTGATGTATTTAAGCTATTGTATTCATGAATACAGTAGCAAAAATAGGTGTGAATCAGGGAAGTCCAGCTAATCAGTTGTTGTATTCGAGTGTATTCGACTGTATTCATGGAGTGAAACATGGGATTACAGCTAGACAGATTATTGTATTCGACTGTATTCGACTGTATTCACGGCGTGAAATAGGGGATTACACTGTTTTTAAAACGGAAAGTGAATCAATTAACATAATAGACTCCTAATATAACTCAACAAACTCAATTATAACACACAAATTTTGTATTTTCAGTTATACAAAAGATTCTCAACCGAAAAATACCCAAAAAATATAGCAATCTTCAGAGAAATTATGTAATACATCTGAATACATAAATTATATTAATTAAAAAAAAAATTATGAATACATTCATGGCATATAGCGAGACAGTGAATACAATAAAATACATAGAATACATCGGGATACATTGAAATACATTGAGAAAAAAAGACAGTGAATAAAATGAAATACATGAAATACAACGAGATACATTGAATTACAATGAAAAAAAGACAATGAATACAATGAAATACATGAAAATACATTGAAATATATTAACAGAAAATCAAGTTGCTCAGCCCCAAACTCCATCGTCTTTGTTCAAGAACAAACCCTAATTTCCGGCAAATCCGCCGTTCCCCGGAAGCCGGTAGTGAAAATGGGTGTTCGAAGAAATCTATGGAAAAATGGATTTGAAGCGAATGGCGAAAGCAGTACTTGGGAAAGTTATGGAGAAGCAATTGAATAATACTTTGAGTTGGAATGGAGAGGATTTGTGCTATGAACAAGTTGAATATGGTGCTATTGATGCTTTTGTGTCGTTTGAGTTAGGGAAGAATTTGTTTAATATACTGTCGAACAGAGATAACCGTCGTGTTAAGTTTCAATTTCAACCATGGCTGCGGCTAAAAGAGACATTGATCCATAAAACTTTGGGAAAATGGGATGTATCAAAGTAGAGAGAGAAAGAAAAAGGTGTAACTGATTAGTGTAACGACCCGACCGGTCGTTTTGAGTTCTAGCACTCCGTTCAGCAGCCTGAGGTCGTGAGCAGCTTCATTTCAGGTATTGTGACTTGTGCGCGTGGTCGGGATTGAATTTTGGGAAGTCCAGAGTTGATTTGGAAAGAGAATTCTCATTTCGGAAGCTTAAAGTTGAAAGAATGAACTAGGATTGGAATTTTGAGTAAACGACCTCGGAATCGGGATTTGAAGGTTCCAGCAGGTTCGTATGATGATTTCAGACTTGGGCATATGCCCGGATCGGGTTTTGGATAACCCGGGAGCGTTTTGGCGCCTATTGTGGAAGTTAGCATTTTTGAAGAAATTTCATAAGTTTGGATTGAAGTGCATTTCAGTGTTATCGATGTCCGTTTGGGATTCCGAGTCTGTGAATAGCTCTGCATGGTGATTCTGAAGTTGGGAGCGCGATCGGAAGTGAATTCGGAGGTCCGTAGGTCATTTTGGAGTCATTTGGCTAAAGATAGAAATTTGAAGGTTTTCGAGAAGTTTGACCGGAAGTGGACTTTTTGATATCGGGGTCGGAATCCGATTCCGAAAGTTGGAGTAGGTCCGTAATGTCAAATATGACTTGTGCTCAAAATTTGAGGTCAATCGGACGTGATTTGATAGGTTTAAGCATCTAAAGTAGAAGTTGGAAATTCTAAAGTTCATAAAGCTTGGATTGGGGGTTGATTCATGATTTTAGCGTTGTTTGATGTGATTTGAGGCCTCGAGCAAGTCGTAATGTATTTTGGGACTGGTTGGTAGGATTGGTTGGGTTCCCGGGGGGCCTCGGGTGGATTCCGGGTGGTTAACGGATCGAACTTGGAGTTTGGAATAGGGCTGAACTGCTGGTTGCTGTCATAACCGCACCTGCGGAAAAGGGGCCGCAGGTGCAGAGCCGCAGAAGCGGCTAGGAAGGCGCAGGTGCGGATTTTGGTCAAAGGCTTGAAGACCGCAGATGCGGTCAAGGTTCCGCAGAAGCGGGACCGCATCTGCGGAAGGCAGGTCGCAGAAGCGGGAGAGGGGCAGCTGGAGTGGACCGCAGATGCGGTCAATGTTCCGCAGAAGCGGGACCGCATCTGCGAAAGATGTTCCGCAGAAGCGAGAAAGGGGTGGCCCAGGGTGGACCGCAGATGCGGCGTTTTAACCGCACCTGCGGAACCGCAGAAGCGGTCAATGAACCGCAGGTGCGGAAATAGCTGGAGGTAGAAGGTTGTTTTAAACTCGGGGTTTGGTCATTCTTCTCCCATTTTTCACTTGGCATGGACGATTTTGGGGAGCTTCAAGAGGGGATTTTCGTCATCAACAACAAGGTAAGATATCCCTACCTATTATGAGTTAAATACATCAATTATGTATGGATTTAAGCATGAATTGTGTAGAAAAACTTGGGGTTTGAGGGAAAAACCTAGAAATTATATTCTTGGAATTTTACCACGATTTTGAGTATGGAATTTAGTGAAAATTATATATTTGAGTTCCTAAGGTCATGGGTAATCTTTATCTTCGAAAAATTTCGGATTCCGGGCACGTGGGCCCGAGGGCGTTTTGGTTAACTTTTCGATCGGAGTTAGGAATTGCTATAAATTAGATTGTAATGAATATTTGAGCATATATTAATGGATTTGCGTAACCTTTGGCTAGTTTTGGAGCGTGGTGCATCAAGAAGAGTCTTCGGAAGGGCGTGGAATACCGGTTATGGATCTTCGGGCGAGGTGAGTCTCCTTTCTAACCTTGTAAGAGGGAACTGTTCCCATAGGTGAATTAATTGGATATTTGCTCCTATTTGTGGGGGCTACGTATGTACGAGGTGATGAGAGTCCGTGCGTAGCAACTATTATGCTATTGTCCGGGTAGTCTAGGACCCAAAAGCATGCTATACTCTGATTAATTGTAAATTTATTGACGACTTGAATTGCTTAAATCACCTTGGATTGGTAAATGAATTTTAAAAGGGATTAAACGTTACTCTCTCGAATTGTTAAAAGAGGATTTTTTGGATAATGTCCCCTGATAATTCTTGATTGATTGTTTGAGCATGTACCTCTATGTGTACCTGCGTCGCATACATGATCCGCGAGCAGGGTGTGTGTTTATTTTATGTTGATCGCGTCGCAGGTTAATTCGCGAGCGGGGTAATAGATGCATCTATAGGCGCGCCGTCGACCCTCGGCAAGTGCACAATTTACACTTATATTGGATCGGGTCGTACGTCCCACGGTGATTATTTGCGCATGCTCGTATTGCTTGCCTTGAAACTTATTAAAGTTGTTATAGCCTCTTTACGGCTTGAGAATAATTGGATAAATAGTGAAAAGGAAATTTTGGGAAAACTTCATATAAAAGAAATTAATTGTTTTACTTGTTTCCTTCTATTGGATTAAAATCATGTTTGTAGAAATCCGCGATTTAGTATTTTATTGACATCACATTATTGGACCCTTAGTAAGTGTCGAAGTCGACCATCTCGTCTCTGCTTCTTCGAGATTAGGCGGGATACTCATTGAGTACACGTTGTTTTCGTACTCATACTACACTTCTGTGCATTTTTGTTGCACAGGTTCAGGTGTTGTTAGTGGCCTATTGGGCGTAGCAGCGCGGATGATTCTGGGACTAGGTGAGTTGCATTGTTCGAGGCGGCCCGCAGCTAGTATAGTCCCTTTTCCAGCATAATATATTTACTTTCTGTCTACTGTATTCCGGACGGATGTTGTATTTTATTCCTGTCTTAGTAAATGCTCATGCACTTGTGACACCGGGTTCTGGGATGGTTTTGAAATATTTTGTATTGATTGATTGTTATTTAATTTGAATTGAGGCAGTTATCTTTTTACTTATGAAATCTGAAGGAAAATCTTGGCTTTAAAAGTTGTTATAATTTGGAATCTAATTAAGTATTTTAGTGGCTTTCCTGACATCGGTGTCTGGAGCCACCACGACCCTTAGTGGAGTTTGGGTCGTGACAATTAGCGTATTTAGTGGCTTAGGGCTAGGAGGAAACCAAAATTATATATGTTGCTATAAACCTTAAAAGGTATCTATAGAATATAATTTTTTTAAATGGTATTTATTTAAAATAAATAAGGTATTAACCTTTGCTATAGGAGGTAAAAATTCCTTATTTTAATGGTAGGGAATGGGTATTGGGCTAAAATAATTGGGCTGGAATGTGGGTAATTGGGTTATTTGGGATTTTTGGGCTTCAAATTAAGCTGGCCCAAACGAAATTAAAAGACCAAATCTATTTCTTTTCTTTTGTTTTTTTTTTCTTTTTCTTTTCTTTAATTAATTAAATTCCTAAATCAATCTATTTTGAAAACTAAAATTCTTTATCTATTTTTAACATTAAAATAACTAATTAACTTAAAACTAAAGAAAAATTCTAATTTTAAAGGCTGAAAGCTAAATATGTAAAGATGACCATTTATTGTGATTTTTTTTCTTAATAAAATTAATTCCTACATGAAAATTGAACCTAAGATGGCATGAAATTAAAACATGATAATTTTTATGGTTTTTCTATGATTTTAAAATATTAAAAATGCAAGAAATGCAACTAAATAAAGAAAAACTTCTAAAATCCCTTAAAAATTATTTTTGGTCTATTTTTAGGAGTTATTTTCATGTTGGGCAAAAATTAGGTGCTCACATTACATATCTCCCAGCCCTTTAGCCTTCCAGGTTGGAGATTTTGGGTGTTTAGGGTGTCTGAATGCTCTAAACTGGTCTAGACATGTTGCAATGTTTGTGAATGAGAACTCTAGCCCATAGGCTGTTGGTATTCTTATAGGTTCTCCATGCCACATCCGTGAGTGAAGCTTTGTTCTTGATACTGGCCTTTTGGAGCCCTAGCCCTCCCTCAGCCTTGGTCTTAGTGACTACCTCCCACTTGATCAAGTGTAACTTCTTCCTTTCAGTGGTGGTGCCCCAAAGGAAGTTTCTCTGAATTCTATCAATCTTATTGGTGATCTTGGTGGGTAGGTTTATGCATTGCATAACATGGCTTGGGATGCTGTTCAAAGAAGTTTTGGCCAGGACTGTTCTACCAGTCATATTGAGGCATTTAGTTTTCCAACCAGCCATCTTGGATTGCATGTTATCAATAATGAATTGGAAGTCTGTAGATGATTCTTTTTTGTGAATAATGAGAAAACCAAGATATTTTCCAAAGGATGTTGTGTGCTTAATGGACAAAGAATTAGTGAGATGCTGAATTACATCTTGAGTGATGTTTGAGGAAAACAGGACTCTTGATTTGGTGAGATTGATTTTTTGTCCAGATTGCTCATTGAAGTTCTGCAGTATTACGGATGACCTCACTCTCTTTGCTAAAGCCAATGACAGCCAGGACAATTATTCAGTATAAATAACTTAAATTCCTAAAATTATATAACATAAATTTCAAGAATGCACTTCAAAAGATAGAATATTTGACCTTGAACAAATTGTAAAGATAATAGAAATACTAATTAACATCCATCCAACCAAATTTTTGATTGCAAGTTGCTTGCTCGATAATAATCCGTTTGCATGTGTAAACATACATTGAGACCGGAGAGTGTTACGTTACCGAGTAGCATCAGAATTAAGTCTTTCTTTAAGATACGATGAAATAAAAGGAAATTTAGTGTTAATTTTGGACATCTGTAATTATATCAAATGTACATGAAATTATATGAAATAGTAAAATATTTATTAGAATCCCGTCGTATTTCCCTTAATTAGTAAAACATATAATTCTTGTCAAGTACTATGTACAATTCACAAAAAATTTCATAAGCTACTTAGCCCAAATCTGCCGGGGGAAGAAACTCCATAATTTTATCTTCTCTATAATAATTGTGACTTATCTAGTTTTATCTTGACTAGTGTTAATTTTGGACATCAGTAATTATATCAAATGTACATGAAATTACCTGAAATAGTAAAAAAATTATTAGAATCGCGTTGTATTCTCTTAATTAGTAAAACATATAATTCTCGTCAATTCATATATGATATATATTACCTAAGATTAATCCCTTTTTTTTGGTACATTGAAAAAGATATGTACAATTCACAAAAATTTCATAAGCTACATGTATAGCTCAGATTTGCCCAGAGGAAAAACTCCATAATTGTAATCTTCTTTAATTACGACTAATAATTGTAATGTTATCTAATTTTACCTTGACTAGTGAATTCTCCTATAAATAAGACCTACACTAGTTAATATAAATCACTCTTCTATCAATTTCTTCAAAAAAGAAAAATGGCTTTGAAATTTAACTCCTTCCCCTTTACAATATTCATAATTCTAGTAATTGCTTCTACTTTCTTCCATATTTCCTCAGCAAAAGATGGATTGAAACCTGAATTCTTTATTGGTCTGCCAATAAAGGATGTTAAAGTGGTGGAAATTGCAAATTTTGCTATAAATGAGTTCAACAAAAAAGCAGGACATAACTATGTACTTAAACAAGTGGATGGAGTAGAAACTGTTACTTTTACTAGTGGTACAAATTATGAGTTATTTATCACTGTAAATGAATGGGATACAATTTCTGGCGGCCATGTTGCGGTTGTTTTGTTGGTTCCAACAATTTCAAGAAACTTATTTCATTTCATGGGCAGCTTTCTTCTGTTAAAAATTAAGTGTATGATCGTCCAGTAACATTACACTAAAAGTATATATATGAAATGAAATAAACCATTCGAATTAAACATGGTTTTTTCTATTATATATATGTTTCGTCTCGCGTTACGGTAAATGGTTTGATATGTTACTCTACTATTAACAATTGTTTAAAAATGTCCGTCGTTATACTATTTAGTCGTTTAAGTCCCTACCAATATACTATCACACAAATATACCCCTAATTTTAACAGAGTGCCACGCAGCAACTCAGGAACAAAAGGACTCACCCTCTGTTTTAATAGCAGGATCCAATTATAACCAACCGCTAATTTTTTACCCATGCATCACCCGCCCCAATTTGCTCAACTTTGGATTTTTTTTCTTTTAAAAAAATTCAAAAAAACATATCCATACATATCCTTAACGATTTGGTTTCTAAATTTTTCATGCAGCAACAATATATTGAAATCATTTCTTTAATTGATTTACAGCTTCACGACCCAAACAACACCAAATCTCCAACAAATAAATCAGTTAAAATTTTTAGATTTAATGATTCAATACCCAAAATCGTCCGATACACTCAGTTTCCTCACCAACTTTCCTAAAATCCCTAGTCCTTTGGATGGATTATCCGCAATAATAAATGGATGAGATTTGGAACAGCAACCAAACAACCTCTGTTCTGTTCAAATTCAAGTTTATTTGCATATCCAATGCTTTGAAGCTTGTTCTTTCATGGTGGGCTTCAATTTTTTTTCCTAATTTTTTTTTATCACCAATAACTTCTTTTGCTCAAATCAGATTTATGTCTCACGTCTCCCTTAAAAACACTGTCACAAATTTATAATTCCAAACCGAATGGGTTTTCATATTTTTTTAACAATTATACCCGAAAATTGTGAAGAACCGAGAGTAGTTATGCTTTCTGATCTTTCTTTCTTCTTTTTATGACATTTTTCGAAACATTGATTGAAAAAATATGGAATCTCACAAAACTTATTTCTAACCACGAGATATTATTTTGCCATTTTGGTTGGAGTGGGAAATCAATTGACGAAATTTTCTCTTCTTTGAAAAACAAGGAGAATAAAGATGCTCTAGAGCATGGAATTACTTCTTTTTCTAATTGTTGAATCGATCAAGTGGTGAAACATGGAGCTTAATGGTAAAAGTTGGTATGAAGAAGATGAAAATGGCGGTATTAGGCCAATTTGGCGTGAACTGTCGACTGAATTTGATGCACATGGATCGGGTAATGGGCAAAAAATTAGGGGTAGGTTTTAATTGGATCCGGCTATTGAAACAGAGGGTGGGTCCTTTTGTTCCTGAGCTTCCACGTGGCACTCCATTAAAATTAGGGGTATATTTGTGTGATAATATAACGGTAGGGACTTAAGCGGCCAAATAGTATAACGAATAACATTTTTAAATAATTGTTAATAGTAGAGGGACTATCACGACCCTAAACCCAGACCCGGTCGTGATGGTGTCTTTCGTGAAGACAAGGCTAGCCGACAAAAACCCCAAGTTTAATTAACAGATATAATGATTCATAATCAAGTCATTAATAATGATAAATCCCAAAATAAAGTGAAATATATATCAACTGCGGAAACAAAACACAGCCCGACATCGGGGTGTCACCAATCATGAGCATCTAAAATCCGTGTAAGAGTATGAAAAAGACAACATAGTCTATTATGAAACTAGGACAACAAAATAAAAGTAGGAAGGAGAAGCACTGGGCTGCGAACGCCGAGCAACTACCTAGTCAACTCCAAATAAGCCTGCTGGAAGCAAATCAACCCTCGCTAGCGTGACCTGAGGCTCCTGAATCTGCACACAGAGGTGCAGGGAGTAATGTGAGTACGCCAACTCAGTAAGTAATAAAAGTAAAGGCAGCTGAGCGATAAGAAAACACGTAAATACACAGCAAAATGCTACAGCGAGGCAGTGTAAAACCAACACAATGCAGTAAACAGTAAAAACTCATAAAAACTTCTTAATTCAGTAAAACCATTTTTAAAACATCTTTTAACCGTTCAAACGAGTGAATGAAAACCAGTATAAAATGTAGAAACAACAAATAGCCTCTCGGGCAAAATAGCAATAGAACCAGCCCTTCGGGCTATCTCACAATCACTCGTATCAGCCCCTCGGGCAACAACATGGAACAACATCAGCCCCTCGGGCTATATCATATCACAAACTGGGTACCCGCGCTCACTAGGGGTATACAGACTCCGGGAGGGGCCCCTTACGGCCCAAGCGCAATAATAAGCCATCTCGTGGCATAATCAACAGGCTCTCGGCCTCATATAAATCACAAGCCACCTCGTGGCATAATAAATCTGGCTCTCGACCTCTCATATATCACAATCAGTACCACATGCTGCGGCGTGCAGCCCGATCCCATAGTATCCTCACAACACAGGCCCTCGACCTTAATTAATCAGAATCTCACAAGCCACTCGGGCAACAGTAAAACATGATGCTCGGCCCAAAATAATATTTAAAATACCAAAAACGAGTAAAGATGGCTGAGTTGTGAAAAACAGTAGAGTATAGCATGACTGATTACAAATACTAAGTCAAAAGAGTGAGGAATAGCAGTAAAAATCCTGGCACGAAGCCCAAATATGGCATTCAGCCCAAAACATGATAGTAGCAAACAGTTTTCAATCAAATACAATTAAACAGTCATATGGGACGGTCTAAATCACAATCCCCAACAGTGCACGACCTCACGCTCGTCACCTAGCGTGTGCCTCACCTCAAAATAACACAACGATGTGAATTCCGGGGTTTCATACCCTCAGAACAACATTTACAATCATTACTTACCTCTATCCAGTCAAATCTCTAGCCCGCGATGCCTTTGTCTCTCGTCTCGGCCTCAACTCGCGCCGAATCTAACCAAAAATCAGAATCATGACGTCAATATATGCTAAAGGAAAGAAGCCCATGCAAAAATAATGAAATTACAACACGAATCCCGAAATTAACCAAACCCGACCCCCGGGCCCACGTCTCGAAATTCGACAAATTTTTCATCAATGGAATCCTTATTCCGCCACGAGTTCATACATACCAAAAGCACCAAAATCGGACTCCAAATGGCCCTTCAAATCCTTAATCAAAGACCTAAATTCCCAAGCCCTAGTTTCTTCAATATTTACTCAATTTTTCCACAAATTCCAAGTCTAATCCGTGAAATAATACTATAGGGACGAGTTTTTATGATCCAAAACTTTACCTCAATGAAGTCCCCTTGAATTTTCTCTTCAAAATCGCCCAAAAGCTCCAGAAAACGTGTTTAAAAATGGTGAAACCACTAAAAATCGCGAAAGAAGAATTATATACATTCTGACCTAGGGATAATGCACCTGCGGCCCTTTTTCGCTTCTGCGGTCAAATCAACCGCATCTGCGGTTTTCACTTAAATGGCTGGGATCGCTCTTGCGGTCAGCCTTCCGCACCTGCACAAACACACCTGCGCCTTGGCGCCCGCTTCTGCGGTTCCGCCTGACACCCTGCCTGGCCGCTTCTGCAACTTGGTTCCGCATCTGCGGCCTCCCAACCGCAGATGCGGTTATGACAGTAACCAGAACCTTCAGCTGTCCAACCAAGTCTCAAAATCACCCGTTAACCACCCGGAATCACCCCGAGGCCCTCGGGACCTCAACCAAAGGCACCAACAAGTCACATACCACTCTCCAAACTTGTACCAATCTTCAAAACACCTAAAACAACATCGAATCAACCAAATCACATCGAATTCAAGCCTAAAGTTCCAAAATCTTCCGAAAAACGCTTTTGATCAAAAAGTCTATCAAACCACGTCCGAATAACCTGAAATTTTGCACACACATCCAAAATGACACAACGGACCTACTACAACTTCCGAAATTCCAATCCGACCCCTATATCAAAATCTCACCTATCAACCGGAAAATGCAAAATTTTAATTTCGCCAATTCAAGCCTAAATCTACTCCGGACCTCCAAAACACATTCCGATCACACTCCTAAGTCCCAAATCACCTCCCGAAGCTATCCGAATCATCGAAATTCACATCGAGTCCTATTTCACATAAGTCAACATCCGGTTGACTTTTCCAACTTAAGCTTTCTTAAAAGAGACTAAGTGTCTCAAACCTTACTAAAATCTCTCCGAACCCGAGCCAACCAACCCGATAACACATAATACAGCTGAACAAGAAAATAAGAAGCAGAAATGGGGAAAACATGGCGGTAACTCATGAAACGACCGGCCGGGTCGTTACATCTTCCCCCTCTTAAACAAACGTTCGTCCTCGAACGAGTCAAGAAACATACCTGAAGCCTCGAATAGGTAAGGATATCTGCTCCGCATCTCCTGCTCGATCTCCCAGGTAGCCTCCTCCACGGGCTGACCTCTCCACTGCACTTTCACTGAAGCTATATCCTTTGACCTAAACTTTCGAACCTGTCGCTCCAAAATAGCTACTAGCTCCACATCATAAGTCAAATCATCATCTAACTGAACCGTGCTGAAGTCCTAAATATGAGACGGATCCCCAATATACTTCCGGAGCATAGAAACATGAAATACCGGATGCACACTCGACAAGCTGGGTGGCAAAGAAAGCTCATAAGCCTCCTCCCAATCCTCCGAAGTACCTCAAAAGGCCCAATGAACCGAGGATTCAATTTACCTTTCTTCCCAAATCTCATAACACCCTTCATGGGTGAAACCTTCAACAGAACCTTTTCACTAACCATGTAGGACACATCCCGAACCTCCCTGTGGCATAACTCTTTTGTCTCGATTGCGCTGTACAAAGCCTCTCCTGAATCACCTTCACCTTGTCTAAAGCATCCTGCACTAAGTCTGTACCCAATAGCCTAGCCTCACCCGGCTCAAACCAACCAACCGGAGATCTACACCGTCTCCTATATAAAGCCTCATATGGAGCCATCTGAATACTCGACTGGTAACTGTTGTTATAAGCAAACTCTGCAAGCAGTAGAAACTGATCCCATGACCCTCCAAAATCAATGACACAAGCGCGCAACATGTCCTCCAATATCTAAATAGTGCGCTCGGCCTGCCCGTCCGTCTGAAGGTGAAAAGCTGTGCTCAACTCAGCCTGAGTACCCAACTCTCGCTGCACAGACCTCCAAAACTGCGAAGTAAACTGAGTGCCCCTATCTAAAAAGATGGAGACTGGGACACTATGCAAACGAACAATCTCCCGGATATATATCTCTGCCAACCGCTATGAAGAATAGGTAGTACTCACAGGAATGAAGTGCGCGGACTTGGTCAGCCGATCCACAATCACCCAAATAGCATCGAACTTCTTCAAGGTCCGTGGGAGCCCAACTACAAAGTCCATGGTGATCCTCTCCCACTTCCACTCTGGGATATCCATCCGCTGAAGCAAGCCACCCGGTCTCTGATGCTCATACTTTACCTGCTGAAAATTGAGACACCGAGCTACAAACCCCACAATGTCCTTCTTCATTCTCCTCCACCAATAATGTTGTCTTAGATCCTGATACATCTTCGCGGCACCGGGATGAATAGAATATCGCGAGCTATGAGCCTCCTCTAAAATCAACTCCCGAAGACCATCCACATTGGGCACGCATATACGGCCTTGAATCCTCAATACCCCATCATCACCAATGGTCACATATCTGGTATCATCGTGCTGAACCCTATCCTTAAGGATAAGCAAATGAGGATCATCATACTGGCGCTCTCTGATGTGATCGTATAAAGAAGACCGAGAAATCACACTAGCTAATACCCGACTAGGCTCCGAAATATCCAGTCTCACGAACCGATTGGCCAAGGCCTGAACATTAACTGCAAGAGGTCTCTCCCCAATAGGAATATATGCCAAACTCCCCATACTCACCGCCTTCCGACTCAAAGCATCGGCCACCACATTGGCCTTCCCCGTATGATACAAGATAGTAATGTCATAATCCTTTAGCAGCTCCAACCATCTCTGATGCCTCAAATTGAGATCCTTCTGCTTGAACAAGTGCTGGAGGCTACAATGATCAGTAACTACCTCGCAAGACACACCGTACAGATAATGCCTCCAAATCTTCAACGCATGAACAATGGCAGCCAACTCAAATCGAAAATAGGGTAGTTCTTCTCATGGGACTTCAACTGACGAGAAGCATAAGCAATAACTCTACCCTCCTGCATCAATACTCACCCAATACCCACTCTCGAAGCATCATAATACACTGTGTATGAACCTGAAGCTGATGGCAACACTAATACTGGAGCTGTGGTCAAGGCAGTCTTGAGCTTCTGGAATCTCTCCTCACACTCATCAGACCACTGAAATAGAGCACCCTTCTGAGTCAACTTGGTCAAGGGCGATGGGATAGATGAAAATCCCTGAACAAACCGACGGTAATAACCCGCCAAACCAAGGAAGCTGCGAATCTCTGTAGCTGAGAACGGTCTGGGCCAACTCTGAACCGCCTCTATCTTCTTCGAATCAACCTGAATACCCTCGCTTGACACCACGTGCCCCAAGAAAGCCACTGAACTGAGCCGAAACTCACATTTGGAGAACTTTGCATAAAGCTTCTCCTCTCTCAATCTCTGCAACACCACTCTCAAATGCTCTGCGTGCTCCTCCTGACTACGTGAGTATACCAGAATATCATCAATGAAGACAATAACGAACGAGTCAAGATAAGGCCGGAACACGCTGTTCATCAAATGCATGAGCGCTACTGGGGCATTGGTCAGCCCAAAAGACATTACAAGGAACTCATAGTGACCATATCGGGTACTGAAAGCTGTCTTGAAAATATCTGAGTCCCTGATCTTTAGCTGGTGATACCCTGAGCGAAGAACAACCTTGGAGAATACCCTCGCTCCCTGAAGCTGGTCGAACAAATCATCGATACGAGGCAGAGGATACTTGTTCTTGCTTGTTACTTTGTTCAACTGTCTGTAATCAATGCACATCCTCATCGTGCAATCCTTCTTCTTCACAAATAGAACAGGTGCACCCCAAGGTAACACACTAGGCCGGATAAACCCCTTATCAAGGAGTTCCCGAAGCTGCTCCTTTAACTCCTTCAACTCCGTTGATGCCATACGATACGGTGGAATAGAAATGGGCTGAGTGCCCAGCACCAGATCAATACCAAAATCGATATCCCTGTCCGGTGGCATGCCCGGCAGGTCTGCAGGAAACATATCTGGAAAATCCCTCACAATCGGAACAGAATCAATGTTGGGAGTCTCTGCACTGTCATCCCTCACAAATGCTAAGTATGAAAGACAACCTTTCCCAACCATACGTTGGGCATTCAAGAATGAGATTACCCTGCTGGGAACATAATCAAACAGACCTCGCCACTCAATTCGTGGCACACCCGGCATAGATAATGTCACTGTCTTAGCATGACAGTCCAGAATAGCCCGGCACGGAGATAACCAATCCATGCCCAATATCATATCGAAGTCTACCATACATAACGATAGAAGATCCACTTGGGTCTCCAGACCCCCAATAGACACAACACACGACCGGTACACCCAGTCTACCACAACAGTATCGCCCATCGGAGTAGAGACATGAACAGAAGAACGAGAGACTCGTAGGGCGTATGCAAATAATGGGCAAAGTAAGATGACACATAAGAGAAAGTAGAACCAGGGTCAAATAACACAGAGGCATCTCTGCGGCAGACTGAGATAATACCTGTAATCACCGCATCTGAAGCAACCGCATCAGGCCTAGTTGGAAGTGCATAGAAACGGGCCTGA
Organism: Nicotiana attenuata; assembly: GCF_001879085.1. Taxonomy (NCBI): domain Eukaryota; kingdom Viridiplantae; phylum Streptophyta; class Magnoliopsida; order Solanales; family Solanaceae; genus Nicotiana; species Nicotiana attenuata. Next base: position 1,278,621 of record NW_017670280.1, read on the forward strand.
CCACCACCGGATCGACCTCCCCCTCTTGGGCGACCCCTAGATGACTGTCCTCCACCCTTAGCTGGCTGGGTGAATGGTGAAGTAACCGATGCCGAAGCTGATGGCTGACCCCTCTGCTGAGATGAACCCCCAAGGCGACGAGGACACTGCCTCCACATATGTCCCAACTCTCCACACTCATAACAACTCCCTGGTGCCGGAGACGGGGACTAAAGAGGACCCCTAGCACCAGAATGACTAGCAGGAGCACCTGGCGCAAAAGAGTACTGAACTGATGGGGCACGGGACGAACCCTGGCTGGAAGGGCACTGAGTCAGGAATGACCTTGTTGAGAACCGTGAGAACCGTGGCCCGATGATGCCCCACGATAACCTGGGCGAGCTAACTGAGAACGCCTGAACGGGCGGCCTCTGTCGTGCTGAAACTGACTCCTCGAAGGAGCACCCCCAAAACTACCATGTCCTCGAGGCCTCTTGGCCTCCCTCTTCTCGCGCTCCTAGCGACGAACTGCCTCAATCTCACGAGCGATATCAACAACCTCCTCAAACGTAGCACCTGACACCCTCTCTCTAGTCATGAGAATCCGAAGCTGATATGTGAGGCCATCAACAAACCTCCTGATCCTCTCTCTCTCCGTAGCAACTAGCCAAATATCAAGACGAGCTAACTCTGAGAATCTCATCTCGTACTGTGAAAGAGTTATATCCCCCTATCGCAACTGCTCGAACTGCCTACGCAGCTCCTCCATGCGGGACTGTGGAACATACTTCTCCAAAAAGAGAGCAGAGATGCTGCCAAGTAAGAGGTGCCGCACCAGCAGGCCTACGCCTCTCATATGCCTCCCACCAAGTGAAGGCAACTCCCGTAAACTGAAAAGTCGTGAATGCGACCCCTGGTCTCTAGAATACCCGCGGTGCGAAGAATCCTCTGACATCTATCCAAGAAACCCTGGGCATCCTCACCCTCTGCACCACTGAAAGTAGGAGGCTGGAGTCTACCAAACCTCTCCAATCTGCGCTGCTCGTCCTCTGGCATAACTAGAGCTACGTAACCCTGAGCAGCTGCCACCGGCTAGGCTAGTGGTGCTTCCGGTGTCTGCAATCCCTGAACAACCTGATCGGGTGTGCGGGCGGCGGGAGTCTGAGTACCTCTCCCGGCTTGAGAAGTGGTTGCGGCAGTAGAAACTGCGACCGCCTGAGCAAGACTCGTACACATGGTCAAGATCTGGGCCAAGGTCTCCTGAAGACCAGGAATCACAATGGGCACAACTGGTGCCTGAGCTGGTGTTGCTGGAGCGCCCACAACTTGGACCTGATCCTGAACTGGGGCGGCTGGTAGGTCTGCAGGTGCTGCCGCAGCTGCTGTGCGGGCTACACCTCTGCCCCTACCACGGCCTCGACCGCGTCCTCGGCCTCTAGTGGCCCCAGCTAGTGGTCGTCCATCCTATCCGGTTGCTCGTGTCCTCACCATCTGTGAGAGAATAGAATAACAAAAGTTTAGTACTCGGATCAACACATTCGCACGACAAGAATTTCAGGAATATGGAGTTTTCCTAAAGGTTCTGCAGCCTCCCGAGGATAAATACAGACGTCTCCGTACCGATCCACGAGACTCTACTAAACCTGCTCATGACTCGTGATACCTATGTAACCTAGGCTCTGATACCAACTTGTCACGACCCTAAACCCAGACCCGGTCGTGATGGCGCCTCTCATGAAGACAAAGCCAGCCGACACAAACCCCAAGTTTAATTAACAGATATAATGATTCATAATCAAGTCATTAATAATGATAAATCCCAAAACAAAGTGAAATATATATCAACTACGGAAACAAAACACAGCCCGACATCGGGGTGTCACCAATCATGAGCATCTAAAATCCGTCTAAGAGTCTGAAAAAGACAACATAGTCTATTACGAAACTAGGACAACGAAATAAAAGTAGGAAGGAGAAGCACTGGGCTGCGAACACCGAGCAACTACCTAGTCAACTCCAAATAAGCCTGCTGGAAGCAATCAACCCTCGCTAGTGTGACTTGAGGCTCCTGAATCTGCACACAGAGGTGCAGGGAGTAATGTGAGTACGCCAACTCAATAAGTAATAAAAGTAAAGGCAGTTGTGCGATAAGACAACATGTAAATACACAGCAAAATGCTACAGCGATGCAGTGTAAAACCAGCACAATGCAGTAAACAGTAAAAACTCATAAAAATATCTTAATTCAGTAAAACCATTATTAAAACATCTTTTAACCGTTCAAACGAGTGAATGAAAACCAGTATAAAATATAGAAACAACAAACAGCCCCTCGGGCAAAATACCAATAGAACCAGCCCCTCGGGCTATCTCATAATCACTCGTATCAGCCCCTCGGGCAATAACACGGAACAACATTAGTCCCTCAGGTGATATCACATCACAAACTGGGTACCCGCGCTCATTGGTGCTGTACAGACTCCGGGAGGGGTCCCTAACGGCCCAAGCACAATAATAAGTCATCTCGTGGCATAATCAACAGGCTCTCGGCCTCATATAAATCACAAGCCACCTCGTGGATTATAAATCTGGCTCTCGGCCTCTCATATATCCCAATCAGTACCACATGTTGCGGCGTGCAGCCCGATCCCATAGTATCCTCACAACACAGGCCCTCGGCCTTAATTAGTCAGAATCTCACAAGCCACTCGGGCAACAGTAAAACATGATGATCAGCCCAAAATAATATTTAAAATACCAAGAACGAGTAAAGATGGATGAGTTGTGAAAAACAGTAAAGTATAGCATGACTGATTACAAATACTAAGTCAAAATAGTGAGGAATAGCAGTAAAAATCCTGGCACGAAGCCCAAATATGGCATTCAGTCCAAAACATGATAATAGCAACCAGTTTTCAATCAAATACGCAATTAAACGGTCATATGGGATGGACTAAGTCACAATCCCCAACAGTGCATGACCCCACGCTTGTCACCTAGCGTGTGCGTCACCTCAAAATAGCATAACGATGTGAATTCCGGGGTTTTATACCATCATAACAACATTTACAATCATTACTTATCTCTATCCGATCAAGTCTCTAGCCCGCGATGCCTTTGCCTCTCGTCTCGGCCTCAACTCGCGCCAAATCTAACCAAAAATCAGAATCATGACGTCAATATATGCTAAGGGAATGAAGCTCATGCAAAAATAATGAAATTACGACACGAATCCCGAAATTAACCAAACCCGACCCCTGGGCCCACATCTCGAAATTCGACAAATTTTTCATCAATGGAATCCTTATTCCGCCACGAGTTCATACATACCAAAAGCACCAAAATCGGACTCCAAATGGCCCTTCAAATCCTTAATCAAAGACTTAAATTCTCAAGCCCTAGTTTCTTCAATATTTACTCAATTTTTCCACAAATTCCAAGTCTAATCCGTGAAACAATACTATAGGGACGAGTTTTTATGATCCATAACCTTACCTCAATGAAGTCCCCTTGAATTCTCTCTTCAAAATCGCCCAAAAGCTCCAGAAAACGTGTTTAAAATGGTGAAACCACTGAAAATCGCGAAGGAAGAATTATATACATTCTGACCCAGGGATTCCACACCTGCGGCCCTTTTTCACTTCTGCGGCACCGCTTCTGCAGTCAAATCAACTGCATCTGCGGTTTTCACTTAAACGGCTGGGACCGCACCTACGGTCAGCCTTCCGCACCTGCGCAAACGCACCTGCGCCTTGGCGCCCGCTTCTGCGGTTCCGCCTGACACCCTGCCTGGCCGCTTCTGCGGCTTGGATCCGCATCTGCGGGAGTCGCACCTGCGTCCTGCCAACTGCAGATGCGGTTATGACAGCAACCAGAACCTTTAGCTGTCCAACCAAGTCTCAAAATCACCTGTTAACTACCCGGAATCACCCCGAGGCCCCCGGGACCTCAACCAAAGGCACCAACAAGTCACATACCACTCTCCAAACTTGTACCAATCTTCAAAACACCTCAAACAACATCGAATCAACCAAATCACATCGAATTCAAGCCTAAAGTTCCAAAATCTTCCGAAAAACGCTTTTGATCAAAAAGTCTATCAAACCACGTCTGAATAACCTAAAAATGTGCACAGATATCTCAAATGACTCAACGGACCTACTGCAACTTCCAGAATTCCATTCCGACCCCTATATCAAAATCTCACCTATCAACCGGAAAACGCCAAAATTTTAATTTCGCCAATTCAAGCCTAAATCTACTCCGGACTTCCAAAATACATTCCGATCACACTCCTAAGTCCCAAATCACCTCCCGAAGCTATCCGAATCATCGAAATTCACATCCGAGCCCTATTTCACATAAGTCAATATCCGATTGACTTTTCCAACTTAAGCTTTCTTAAAAGAGACTAAGTGTCTCAAACCTTACCAAAATCTCTCCGAACCCGAGCCAACCAACCCGATAACACATAACACAGCTGAACAAGACAATAAGAAGCAGAAATGGGGGAAACGGGGCGGTAACTCATGAAACGGCCGGCCGGGTCATTACAGGCACATATCAGACCCTTTACCGCTCGCATTATTATTGATACTAGTTTTAGTATACGTGCGTTGCACGTGTGTCTATCAATTGAAAATATATACATTGACGTTAAAATAAAATGCTATATTGATCTAAAAGATAAAAAAATATTTTTCTTATCGTAACTGTATTAAATATCTTATGAATATGCATAGATGATGATTTTAGTTAAATTAGTTGTATATTATTTTTTAATTATACATCTTATAATAGATTTACGAATATGTTAAATTGTATCTCACTAGACATCTCTTTATGAATATATTTTGGCTTCTACTAATTTCATCCTTATTTCATTAAGTTTTCATTTAAAAAATTTAATTTTTAATACTACAATTAAATTTTATTTTATATTCAGATTTCTTTTATCGCCGATGATCTTTTTTAGGAAAATAATTTATGTACTCTAAGATTTGTGTAAATTTCAAAAATAGTTTTACCTATATGATGAATTGCGAAAGGAATAAAGTTGGATTATTTTTCTAGTTAGTTAATTCAAATTCGAGAAAAAAAGGTCAATTCAAATACTTGATGTATTATTTAATCACTAATAGAAATAATTTATTTTTTGAGGATTTAAACTATTAATATAACTATAATCTTATCGACAAAATTCTTGTGCCAAATGATAAAATATGGAGTTTTTGCACTTTATGTTGTCATAGCATTAGTAAATGACTTT
>NW_017670280.1:1283910-1326197 GCF_001879085.1 Nicotiana attenuata
GCTATCATAAAATATTTTCGTAATTATTTCTTTTAATAATATTTCAAAATTTATATTAATATTTATATCTAAACAAATTATTGATCGAAGAATAAAATTAATAACAATGGCCCAATCTCACATAGAATACTCATAGCATTTATAGGTTAAATACTGATTTAAATAAAGGATAAAGTAAACTACTTCCTCTTTCTTTAATTTTTTCTTTATTTTAGTTTTTTATTATCATAATTGTTCACCTAAAATTTAGCATGATTATACAATTTTTTTTGAGATAAAAAACGTTCAAGTGTAAAATTCATATACAAGGTAAAACATATAAATATTTGGTGTTATTAACTATACTTCAATTTAAAATTCATATAAGATAAAAGTTTAATAAATTTTAAAGTCCTAAATAAAAGGACCGCTTACTTAATTCAAATAAGAAAAGGTATAATGAGTAATAAATTTATTTAATTTTAAGCTCCTAAATATTAACGTTAAAATAAAATGCAATATTTGTTTAAATGATAAAAATAAATTTTCTCATAGTAATTGTATTAAATATCTTCTGAATATGCATAGATGATGATTTTAGTTAAATTAGTTGTATATTATTTTGTAATTGTACATCTTATAATAGATTTACGAATATATTAAATTGTATCTCACTAGACATCTATTTATGAAAATATTTTGGCTTCTACTAATTTCATCATTATTTCTTTAAGTTTTGTCTATCCAATTTAACTCTTAATACTATAATTAAATTTTATTTTATATTCTGATTTCTTTTATTGCCGACGGTTCTTTTCTAAAAAATAATTTATGTACTCTAAGATTTGCATAAACTTGAAAAATAAGTTCACCAATATGAGGAATTAGGAAAGGAATGCAATTGGATTGTTTTTAGTTAGTTAATTCAAATCCGAGGAAAAAAGGCCAACTCAAATACATACTAAAAAAATTTTAATCACTAATAAAAATAATTTATTTTTTGAGGATTTAATTTATTAAAATTAGCTCATAGCATAAAATAAATGTTTAATTATAACTATAATTTTATCTACAAAATTCTTGTGTCAAATGATAAAAATTCAAACTTTTGCATTTCATGTTTGTCATAGAGTCAGTAAATGACTTTTGTCAATCACCTCTCTCTCTCTCTCTCTCTCTCTCTCTCTCTCTATTATAAAATAGTTTTGTAATTATGTTTTAAAATCTATATTAATATTTATATCTAAGAAAATTATTGATCGATGAATAAATTAAAAGCCAATGGACCAATCTCGCAGAATACTCATAGCATTTATAGGTTAAATACTTATTTGAATAAAGGACAAAGCAAACAACTTCCTCTTTCTTTATTTTATTTTTTTATATTGTCACGACCCAATTTCACACCAGGTCGTGATGGCGCCCAACACCGTTGTCAGGCAAGCCAACGCGGAAATTTTAATAGGTTCTAGTTTTACTTTCCCAAACAGTTAACACAAACTCTAAATTTTGAATTTAAAACAAGAAATAATTTGCATCGAACCGAAATAGTTATACAATCCCAAAAGAATAGTCTACTAATGTGTGTGCCAAGACCTGGTGTCACAAGTATATGGGCATCAAGTAGAATACACAAAAGAATAATCTACCCTACTGTCTGAACTAGAATAGACAGCAAAAATACAGAAAGACTCCATCACGCTGCTGGTCGACATAGGAAAGGAGCAGCTCACCGTGGAATCTCAGACTACGATCAAACGTGCGCACCAGACTGATAACCAGATGCACCTGCCTCAGAACCTGTACAATTAAGTACAGAAGCGTAGTATGAGTACATAAACAATATGTACCTAGTAAATATCCCGTCTAATCTCGAAGAAGTAGAGACGAGAAGCCGACTGGACACTTACTAGGGTCAATTAATATAAGAAATGTTTTACTACACATAAATGTCACAATATATATGTATAGCAATTTATAGCATGAAGTGATAAGTCATTCCCTAGATAACTTCATAGTTAGTCATTTATATTTCAGGGCATTTAGCAAGACAAGTCATGAATATGAATTCACATAGATAACATGCGCACATTATATCGAGGTCGTACGGCCTGGTCCAACATAAAAAGAAATGTGCACTGTCAGAGGGTCGAATGTCGCGAACCATAGATGCATCTATTTCTACCGAGGCGATCGGTCCGATCCACAAATAGCAATCATCATCAAGAGGGCACATAAGGCACAATCGTAATCAAATAAATTTATACGAGTTATCAAGTGATTACATGCGTTCTTATACATTGTTTCCAACTTCTAACAAGTCCTAAGTGATCTCATTAACATGAAAGGATATAGACAATTACAAATATAGCATGATACGGGTCCTAAACTACCCGGACAATTAACATAATAGCAGCTACACACGGACTCTCATCACTTCGTGCGTACGTAGCCCCCAAAATTAGCAACACATAATTAATTGACTCACCTATGGGAACAATTCCATCTTAAAAAGTTAGAAAGGAGACTCACCTCGCTCCAAAACGTGCTTCCAATACCAAGAACGTGCTCAAACCCTCAATTTGGAGCCGAACAATCCAAAACTAATTAAACGAGGTAGGAACTAGTCAATACAAGCTCAAGAGTTCGCATTTTAATTACTAAAGTAATTTCCTGGCCTTAAACACAAGTTTCCTAAAATCCGACCCCGGGCTCACATGCCCGGATTCCAAAATTGTTTATAGAAAGTTGTTCTCTATAGCCTAAGGAACAATGATATATGATTTCTACTTCATTCCATAACAAATTTCGTGGTGAAATCTAAGTTTTATCAAAATCCTAGGTTTTGCTCTAATCCCATGATTTTCCCTAATTTTTGTGTGTTAATTTACCCAAGACTCAAGTATTAAACTTAGAAATAAATAGGATGAACTTACCTCAAGATGCTAGGTGAAGGTCCTTTCCCAAGAGCTCCAAAATCGCCCAAAGAATGAGTGAAAGTGAGCAAAATGGCCTAGAGCCCGTAATAAATGAAGCTCACTGCTTCAGTGATTTGCGCATCTGCGGTCCTGGGCCGCACCTGCGCCCACCGCATCTGCGGAAAGGCGTCCGCTTCTGCAGAATCTCAACTGGGCCGGTGGGCCGCATCTGCGAGATATAAGTGTGACGACCCGGCGGGTCGTCTCATGAGTTACCGCTCCGTTTTCCCCATTTCTGTCTCTATTTACCTTAATTATTGGTTTTAAATGTGATCGGGTTGGTTGGCTCAGGTTCGGAAAGGTTTTGAGAAGGTTTGAGACACCTAGTCTCTTTTAAGAAGGCTTGAGTTAGAAAAGTCAACTGGATGTTGACTTATGCCTTAGAGGGATCGGATGCGAGTTCTGATGGTTCGAATAGCTTTGGGAGATGATTTGGGACTTAGGAGTGTGATCGGAATGTGTTTTGGAGGCCCGGAGTAGATTTAGGCTTGAATTGGCGAAATTGAGTTTTTGGCGTTTTCCGGTTGATAGGTGAGATTTTGATATAGGGGTCGGAATGGAATTCCAAGAGTTGCAGTAGCTTCGTGGTGTCATTTGGGATGTGAGTGCAAAATTTCAGGACATTCGGACGTGGTTTGGTTGGGTTTTTTATCAAAAGTGGAATTCGGAAGTTTTTAGAAACTTAGGCTTGAATCCGATGTATTTTGGGTGATTTGATGTTGTTTGAAGTGTTTTGATGATTGGAACAAGTTTGAATAAGGTATTAAGATATGTTGGTACTTTGGCTGAGGTCCCGGGGGTCGGGTTTTGACCGATTTCGAGTTTTGTGCTTAAAATCAATATTTTTCAATTGGAATTTATTCGTTTAGCATAATTTAATGATAAAAATTTGAACTTGGTAGATCTAGAGCACTCGGAAGTCGTTTCGAAGGGCAAAGGCATTGCAAGCTAGATTTCGGGTCGGGTTGAGGTGAGTAATGATTTTAAATGCTGTCTTGAGGGTATGAAACCCCGGAATTTCACAGCGTACAGCTATATTGAGGTGACTTACACGCTAGATGATGAGCGTGGGGTAGAGCACCGTTGGGGATTGTGACTTAGTCCATCCCGAATGATTATTTTACTGCGTATTTAATAGTTAATTGTTTGATATTATTGTATTTTGGGCTAAACGCCATATGTGGGCTTCGTGCCAGCTGTTTGAACCCTTAGGGGATTTTTAAATGATATTTTCCTCACTGATTGATTTCATACTGGTGCTTAGTCATACTATATTTTACTATTTTAAAGACTCAGCTGTATTATTCTGTTTTAAACACATTAAATGATATTTTCAAAGGTATTTGAGCTGAGCTTCATATTTTACAGTGGCCCGAAGGGCTTATGAGATTCTGACTGAGTAAGGCCGAGGGCCTGTGTTGTGAGGATACATTTGGGTCGGGCTGCACGCCGCAGCAGTGATACACTGATTATGATAATGAGGCCGAGGTCCCGAGATTTGTACGCCACGAGGTGGCTTGAGATATTGATATGAGGCCGAGAACCTATTTATGATGCCACGAGATGGCTTGATATTGCGCTTGGGCCGTAAGGGGCCCCTCCCGGAGTCTGTACACCCCTAGTGAGCGCGGGTACCCATTGTGATTTGAGATATAGCCCGAGGGGCTGGTATTGTTCTGTGACATTGCCCGAGGGGCTGATTCTGTTGTTACTGTGCCTGAGGGGCAGTTATCATGTGTTTACTTTTTAGTTGTTTTCCTGTATATTGTTTAACTGTTTAAGAGATGTTTATGAAGTTTCATTGTTTAATTGTATTTACTGATTTGTTATGCCTCTTGTAGCTTAATGTTGTGCATGTTTTAGTTGTCGCATCCCAGTGCACTCTCCCTCTATTTCAGTTTTCTTTTGATTCAATTACGTAGTAGTGGATTAGACTCTAGACTTTTAGTATTGTTTTAGATGCTCATGACTGGTGACACCCCGATGTAGGGCTGTGTTGGTTTATTTTATTTCCACAACTTATATTGCTATTTTTTGATTTATTTATATTGAAGACCTTGGTTTATTATTATAACTGCTTAAGGTGAATTGGAAGTGAGTCGGCTGGTCTTGTCTTCACGAGAGGCTCCATCACGACCGGGTTTGAGTTTAGGGTCGTGACAAGTTTGTATCAGAGCCTAGGTTACATAGGGCTCACGAGTTATGAGCAAGTTTAGTAGAGTCTCGCGGATCGGTACAGAGACGTCTGTATTTATCCTCGAGAGGCTGCAGATCCTTTAGGAAAATTCCATATTCTTGAAATTCTTATCGTGCGAAGTAGTTGATCCGAATACTAAACTTCTTTTATCCTATTCTCTCACAGATGGTGAGGACACGCTCTACCGGTGAGGACAGACGACCACCAGTATCACCAGCGGGAGCCACTAGAGGCCGAGGAAGTGGCCGAGGACGTGGTAGGGGCAGAGGTACAGCCCCCGCAGCAGCTGGGACAGCACCTGCAGACCCACCAGCCGCCCCAGTTTAGTGTCAGGTCCTAGTGGTGGACGCTCCAGCAGCACCAGCTCAGGCACCAGCTGTGCCCATTATGATTGCGGGTCTTCAGGAGACTCTGGCTCAGATATTGACAGTATGTACTAGCCTTGCTCAGGCAGTCGCGGTTTCTAATGCCGCAACTACTTCTCAGGCAGGGGGAGGCTCTCAGACTGCCGCCGCCCGTACACCCCATCCGGTAGTTCAGGGAGTGCAGACACCGGAGGTACCACTAGCCCAGCCGGTGGCAGCTGTTCAGGGTTATGTAGCTCCTATTATGCCGAAGGATGAGCAACGTAGATTGGAGAGGTTTGGCAGACTCCAGCCTCCTACTTTTAGTGGTGCAGAGGGCGAGGATGCCCAGGGTTTCTTAGACAGATGTTAGCGGATTCTTCGCATTGCGGGTATTCTGGAGACCAGCGGGGTTGCATTTACGACCTTCTAGTTTACCGGAGCTGCCTTCACTTGGTGGGAGGCATATGAGAGGCGTAGGCCTGTTGGTTCGGCACCTCTGACTTGGCAGCAGTTCTCCGCCCTATTTCAGGAGAAGTATGTCCCACAGTCCCGCGGGGAAGAGCTGCGGAAGCAGTTCGAGCAGCTACGACAGGGGGAGATGACAGTTACACAGTATGAGATGAGGTTCTCGGAGTTGGCTCGACATGTTATATGGCTGGTTGCTACTGAGAGAGAGAGGATCAGAAGGTTTGTTGATGGCCTCACTTACCAGCTTCGGGTTCTCATGACCAGGGAGAAGGTGTCAGGTGCTACATTCGAGGAGGTTGTGGATATTGCTCGAGAGATTGAGTCAGTTCGTCGCCAGGAGCGCGAGGAGAGGGAGGCTAAGAGGCCTCGAGCACATGGTAGTTTTGGGGGTGCTCCTTCGAGGGGCCAGTTTCAGCATGGCAGAGGCTGACAGTTCCGACATGGTTAGTTAGCTCGCCCAGGTTATCGTAGGGCGTCATCAGGCCACGGTTCTCACGGTTCTCAGCAAGGCCATTCTTCACTTAGTGCACTTCTAGCCCAAGGTTCATCCCGTGCTCCATCAATTCAAGATTCTTCTACGCCAGGGGCGTCTGCTAGTCATACCGGTGCTAGGGATTCCCATCAGTCCCCGTCTCCAGCACCCGAGAGTTTATATGAGTGTGGAGAGATGGGCCACTTGTGGAGGCAGTGCCCTCGTCGTTCTCAGTAGAGGGGTCAGTCATCAGCCACAGCCACTTCACCACCCACCCAGCCAGCTAAGGGTGGGGGACAGTCATCTAGGGGTCGCCCTAGAGGGGGAGGTCGATCTGGAGGTGGCCAGGCTCGCTTCTATGCACTTCCAGCTAGGCCCGATGCAATTGCTTCAGATGCATTGATTACAGGTATTATCTCAGTCTACCGTAGGGATGCTTCTGTGTTATTTGACCCTGGCTCTACTTTCTCTTATGTATCGTCTTATTTTTCCCATTNGGAAAACAGGTTAAGTTTCGAGAAAATGCAGTGCAAGTGTTGGAAATCAGGCACCCACCTGAAGAACAAAGGGAAAGCAGCAATGTTCAAAAGAGACGGTTCAAGTTCGGCAATCAGGCGCCCACCTGGAGAACAAAGGGAAAGCACCTCAGAATACAATTCAAGTCAGCAACAAAGGAAGCTCACCTGGAGAGTACAAGTCAACAGAGCAGCAGAAACTGCAAGATCAAGTTTTAAGAAGTGTAGATAGGACTTTTGTAATTCGTAGATCATAGTTTAGTCTAGCTTCTTTTATTTTGTCTTGGTGTAATAAGGAGTTCAGCAAGCAGTAGCAGCAGCAGTGAAATCACAGCTTCCTGGTAGTCCCAGCTACCGAAACTTCCCGAACTACACTGACCTAATTTCTTTATAGCCAAGGATATGTAGGCAACCTCGGAAGCAAGGTGCGGTCAAATCTTTCAAAAATGCTTCCCACGGAGTATTCAAACGGGCAAAAATCGCTCTTATCTTTGCACGAAAACTCTTCGTGTTCCCGAGCAAAGAGGGGCAGCTGTGAGCACGTGATTTTTTCCCTATACGAATTACTCCCATAAAATACGAGAAAAACAATTTTTTTCCATTTTTTACAATTTTATAGGATTTTGTGAGAATGTGTGTTAATTGTTTGCATTTCTTTATACCGTATATTGTGATGCTTTGAGAGTTGGTATTTGGTGTGTTCTGATGTAGGAGGGTAGAGTTATTGCGTATGCTTCTCGTCAGTTGAAGCCTCATGAGAAGAGCTACCCTGTTCATGATCTGGAGTTGGCTGCCATTGTTCACGCGTTGAAGATCTGGAGGCATTATCTTTATGGTGTGTCTTGTGAGGTGTATACTGATCATCGTAGCCTCCAACACTTGTTCAAGCAGAAAGATCTCAATTTGAGGCAACGGAGATGGTTGGAGTTACTTAAGGATTATGACATTACAATATTATATCACCCGGGGAAGGCCAATGTAGTGGCCAACGCTTTGAGCCGAGAGGCAGTGAGTATGGGGAGTTTGGCGTATATTCCAGTTGGGGAGAGACCTCTTGTAGTTGATGTTCAGGCTTTGGCTAATCGGTTCATGAGGTTGGATATTTCGGAGCCCATTAGGGTATTGGCTAGTGTGATTTCTCGGTCTTCCCTATATGAGCGCATCAGAGAGCGCCAGTATGATGACCCACATTTGCTTGTCCTTAAGGACAGAGTTCAACATGATGATGCCATAGATGTGACTATCGGTGATGATGGGGTGTTGAGGATGTGACCAATGTAGATGGGCTTCGGGAGTTGATTCTGGAGGAGGCCCATAGCTCGCGGTATTCTATTCATCCAGGAGCCGTGAAGATGTATCAGGATCTGAGACAACACTATTGGTGGAGAAGAATGAAGAAAGACATTGTGGGATTTGTAGCTCGTTGTCTCAATTGTCAGCAGGTGAAATATGAACATCAGAGACCGGGTGGCTTGCTTCAGTGAATGGATATTCCAGAATGGAAGTGGGAGCGGATCACTATGGACTTTGTAGTTGGGCTCCCACGGACTTTGAAGAAGTTCGATGCTATTTGGGTGATTGTGGATCGGCTGACCAAGTTCGTGCACTTCATACCTATCTGCACTACTTATTCTTCAGAGCGGTTGGCAGAGATATATATCCGGGAGATTTCTCGGTTGCATGGTGTCCCCGTTTCCATCATTTCAGATCGGGGCACTCAGTTTACTTCCCAGTTTTGGAAGTCTATATAGTGAGAGTTGGGTACTCAGGTTGAGTTAAGCACAACTTTTCACCCTCAGACGGACGGACAGTCCGAGCGCACTATTCAGATATTGGAGATATGTTACGCGCTTTTGTTATTGATTTCGGAGGGTCATAGGATCAGTTCCTACCGCTCGCGGAGTTTGCTTATAATAACAGCTACCAGTCAAGTATTCAGATGGCTCCATATGAGGCTTTGTATGGGAGACAGTGTAGGTCTCCAGTGGGTTGGTTTGAGCCGGGCGAGGCCAGGCTATTGGGTACAGATTTGGTACAGGATGCTTTAGACAAGGTGAAGGTGATTCAGGAGAGACTTCGTACAGCGCAGTCGAGACAAAAGAGCTATGCTGACAGGAAGGTTCGTGATGTGTCCTATATGGTTGGTGAGAAGGTTCTGTTGAAGGTTTCACCCATAAAGGGTGTTATGAGGTTTGGAAAGAAGGGTAAATTAAGTCGACGGTTTATTAGACCTTTTGAGGTACTTCGGAGGATTGGGGAGGTGGCTTATGAGCTTGCTTTGCCGCCCAGCCTGTCAGGTGTGCACCCAGTATTCCATGTTTCTACGCTCCGGAAGTATGTTGGAGACCCGTCTCATGTTCTGGATTTCAGCACGGTTCAGTTGGAGGGTGATCTGAATTATGAGGTGGTGCCAGTAGCTATTTTGGAGCGTCAGGTTCGGAAGTTGAGATCAAAAGACATAGCTTCAGGGAAAGTGCAGTGGAGAGGTCGGCCCGTGGAGGAGGCTACCTGGGAAACCGAGCACGAGATGCGGAGCAGATATTCTCACCTATTCGAGGCTTCAGGTACGTTTCTTGACTCGTTCGAGGACGAACGTTTGTTTAAGAGGGGGAGGATGTGACGACCCGGCCGGTCGTCTCATGAGTTACCGCTCCATTTTCCCCATTTCTATCTCTATTTGCCTTAATTATTGATTTTAAATGTGATCGGGTTGGTTGGCTCGGGTTCGGAAAGGTTTTGAGAAGGTTTGAGACACCTAGTCTCTTTTAAGAAGGCTTGAGTTAGAAAAGTCAACTGGATGTTGACTTATGTGTTAGGGGGCTCGGATGTGAGTTCCGATGGTTCAAATAGCTTCGTGAGATGATTTGGGACTTAGGAGTGTGATCGGAATGTGTTTTGGAGGTCCGGAGTAGATTTAGGCTTGAATTGGCGAAATTGAGTTTTTTTTGGCGTTTTCCGGTTGATAGGTGAGATTTTGATATAGGGGTCGGAATGGAATTCCAAGGGTTGCAGTAGCTTCGTGGTGTCATTTGGGATGTGTGTGTAAAATTTCAGGTCATTCGGACGTGGTTTGGTTGGGTTTTTGATCAAAAGTGGAATTCAGAAGTTTTTAGAAACTTAGGCTTGAATCCGATGTGTTTTGGGTGATTTGATGTTGTTTGAAGTGTTTTGATGATTGGAACAAGTTTGAATAAGGTATTAGGATATGTTGGTACCTTTGGCTGAGGTCCTGGGGGTCGGGTTTTGACCGATTTCGGGTTTTGCGCTTAAAATCAATATTTTTCAATTGGAATTTATTCGTTTAGCATAATTTAATGATAAAAATCTGAACTTGGTAGATCTGGAGCACTCGGAAGTCGTTTCGAAGGGCAAAGGCATTGCAAGCTAGATTTCGGGCCGGGTTGAGGTGAGTAATGATTTTAAATGATGTCCTGAGGGTATGAAACCTCGGAATTTCACAGCGTACGGCCATATTGAGGTGACTTACACGTTAGATGACGATCGTGGGGTAGAGCACCGTTGGGGATTGTGACTTAGTCCATCCTGAAAGATTATTTTACTGCGTATTTGATAGTTAATTGTTTGATATTATTGTATTTTGGGCTAAACGCCATATGTGGGCTTCGTTTGAAACCTTAGGCATAAATGATATTTTCCTCACTGATTGATTTCATATTGGTGCTCAGTCATACTATATTTTACTATTATAAAGACTCAGCTGTATTATTCTGTTTTAAACACATTAAATGATATTTTCAAAGGTATTTGAGCTGAGCTTCATATTTTACTTGGCCCGAGGGGCTTATAATATTCTGACTGAGTAAGGCCGAGGGCCTGTGTTGTGAGGATACATTTGGGTCGGGCTACACGCCGCAGCAGTGATACACTGATTATGATAATGAGGTCGAGGGCATGAGAATTTTACGCCACAGGGTGGCTTGAGATATTGATATGAGGCCGAGAGCCTGTTTAGGGTCGTGACAACAAGCCGCTTTTGTGGCTCCGCTTCTGCGAAAAAACAGCCGCTTCTGCGAAAAGACAGCCGCTTCTGTGGCTTTGGGCCTGGCCTGGCTTGGCCGCATCTGTAAGAGGAAGGCCGCTTCTGCGGTCTCGCACCTGCGACTGACCAACCGCAGGTGCGGTTATGACAGATAGTTGGGAGCTTCAGCTCCTTCCCAAAGTTTCCAACTTCACTCGAGCCTCCCCCGATTGATGCTCGGGGCCCCCGGGCCCCGCCCGATCATACCGACAAGTTTGAAATCATAAAACGGACTAGCTCGAACCCTAGGAACGCCCGAAACAACGCTAAATCTAAGGATCACCCCCTAAAACCAATTGAATCAAACTTATGAACTTCAAGTTCTTCAATTCACTTCTAATGCGCCGAAACGCACTTAAACTACTTGGATTGGCATGAGATTTTGCGGGCAAGTCTTAAATGTTATATTGGACCTGTACCGGGCTCCGGAACCAACATACGGGCCCGATACCAACATGATCAAGCATTATTCAATTTCATTAAATACTTAGAATTTCCAATTTAACAATTTCTAAAAAAAATTCATTATTCGGGATAGGGACCTCGAAATTAGATTCCGGGGATACGCCGAGGTCCCATATTTTCCTACGGACCCTTCGGGACCATCAAAACACGAGTCCGGGTCCGTTTACTAAATATGTTGACCAAATTCAAACTTAGCCTTTTAAGAAAATCTTAAGGAACCAAGTGTGCCTATTTCAGCCCAAACTCTTCCAGATCCAGAACCAGCCATCCCCGCAGGTTGTAAATTAGTTAAAGCAAGCGCGAGAAGTCGTATTTAGGGGAACAGGATTCTATTAAGCGAAACGACCAGTCGGGTCGTTACATCCTCCACCTCTTAAACAAACGTTCGTCCTCGAACGGGTTTAGATTCATACTTGAAGTGCCGAATAAGTGTGGATATCTGCTCCGCATGTCCTCTTGGACTCCCAGGTCGCCTCCTCGACTGGTTGGCCCCTCCACTGGACCTTTACTGCAGAAACTCTCTTGAATCTCAACTGGCGCTCCTGCCTATCAATAATGGCAACTGGCTCCTCCTCGTAGCTCAATCTCTCGTCTAGCTGAATAGTGCTGAAATCTAATAGATGGGACCAGTCGGCGTGATACCTCCGAAGCATACACACATAAAAACCAGATGGACTCCCAATATGTTGGGAGGTAAAGCAAGCTCATACGCGACCTCCCCAACTCACTTCAACACCTCAAATGGACCAATAAACCTTGGGCTCAACTTGCCCTTCTTCCCGAATCTCATGACACCCTTCATCGGCAAGACTTTCAAGAGAACCTTCTCGCCGACCATGAATGATGGATCACGCACCTTCTGATCAGCGTAACTCTTCTGTCTGGACTGTGTTGTGCGAAGTCTTTCCTGAATTAGCTTCACCTTCTCCAAGGCATCTTTCACCTGATCTGTACCATACAACTTAGCCTATCCGGGCTCAAACCACCCGATAGGAGAACGATATCGCCGACCGTATAAAGCCTCAAATAGGGCCATCTCAATACTGGACTGATAACTACTGTTGTAAGCAAATTCGGCCAAAGGCAGGACTGATTCCATTGTCCTCCAAAGTCAATCACACATGCCCTAAGCATGTCCTCCAAAATCTGAACTGTCCGCTCCGACTGCCCGTCGGTCTGAGGGTGAAATGTTATACTGAGCTCCACGCGGGTCCCCAACTCACTCTGAATGGCTCTCCAGAAATGGGAAGTGAACTGAGGGCCTCTATCTGATATGATAGAAACAGGCACACCGTGCAACCGGACTATCTCCCGAATGTAAATCCGAGCCAACCTCTCTGAAGTGTAAGTAGTCACAATCGGAATAAAGTGTGCTGACTTGGTCAACCTGTCAACAATGACCCACACTGCATCAAACTTCCGCAAGGTCCGGGGCAACCCCACTACGAAGTCCATAGTGATGCGCTCCCACTTCCACTCAGGAATGGGCATCTGCTGAAGTAGGCCACCTGGCCTCTGGTGCTCATACTTAACCTGCTGGCAATTCAAACACTTAGCCACAAACTCAACTATGTCCTTCTTCATCCGTCGCCACCAATAATGTTGCCTTAGGTCACGATACATCTTCGTAGCACCTGGGTGAATAGAATACCGCAAACTATGTGCTTCCGCTAGAATCCTCTCCCTTAAGCCATCAACATTAGGAACACATAGAAGACCCTGGAGTCGCAGGACACCATCCTCTCCAATAGAAATCTCCTTAGCTCTACCCTGTAGCATCGTCTCTCTGAGGACTGCCAAATGCGGATCATCAAACTGTCGGGCCTTGATCTCCCCCAATAATGAAGACTAGGCAATAACACATGCAAGGACTCGGCTGGGCTCCGAAATATCCAACCTCACAAGTTTATTAGCCAAGGACTGAACGTCCAAGGCTAGTGGCCTCTCCTCTACTGGAATGAATGCCAAGCTACCCATACTCTCTGCTTTCCTGCTTATGGCATCCGCGACCACATTTGCCTAGCCCGGATGATAAAGAATGGTGATGTCATAATCCTTCAGTAACTCAAGCCATCTACGATGCCTCAAATTGAGATCCTTCTGCTTGAACAGATGCTGTAAGCTGCGATGATCAGTGTAAACCTCACACGACGCCCCATACAGATAATGCCTCCATATCTTAAGAGCATGAACAATCACCGCCAACTCTAGATCGTGCATAGGATAATTCTTCTCATGAATCTTCAACTGACGGGAGGCATATGCAATAACTCGCCCCTCCTGCATCAGTACACAACCCAAGCCAACGCGTGAAGCATCGCAATATACCGTATACATCCCTGAACCGGAAGGCAACACAAGGACTGGTGCTGTAGTCAAAGCTGTCTTGAGCTTCTGAAAGCTCGCCTCACAATCATCGGACCAATGGAAAGGAGCACCCTTCTGGGTCAATCTGGTCAGAGGTGATGCAATAGATGAAAAGCCCTGCACGAATCGCCGGTAGTAACTTGTTAACCCCAAGAAACTCCTGATCTCGGTCACTGAAGTAGGACATGGCCAACTCTGAACTGCCTCAACCTTCTTGGGATCCACCTTAATACCCTCTACAGACACAATATGCCCCAAGAATGATACTGACTCCAGCCAAAACTCACACTTGGAGAACTTAGCATATAGCTTCTACTCTCGCAAGGTCTGAAGCACTACTCTCAAATGCTGCTCCTGCTCCCCCAGGCTACGTGAGTATATCAAGATGTCATTAATGAAGACGATAACAAAGGAATCAATATAAGGTCTGAATACCCTGTTCATCAAGTCCATAAATGTCGCTGGGGCATTGGTCAAGCCAAAGGACATCACTAGAAACTCGTAATGACCATATCTAGTACGGAAAGCAGTTTTCGGAACATATGAGTCCTGAATCCTCAACTGATGGTACCCTGATCTCAAGTCAATCTTAGAGAACACCCTAGCACCCTGTAACTGGTCGAACAAATCATCAATGCGTGGCAACGGGTACTTATTCTTAATGGTAGCCTTGTTCAACTGGCGGTAGTCAATGCACATCTACATGGTGCCATCCTTCTTCTTCACAAACAACACTGGTGCACCCCAAGGTGACACACTGTGTCTAATAAACCCCTTTGCAAACAACTCCTCAAGCTTCTCCTTCAACTCTTTCAATTCCTTCGGAGCCATACGGTACGGTGGAATAGATATAGGCTGGGTACCTGGGGACAAATCAATATAGAAATCAATATCGCGGTCCGGTGGCATGCCAGGAAGATCAGAAGGAAACACATCGGCGAAATCCCGAACTATTAGAGCTGAATCAATCGTCGGAGACTCTGCGGTGGTGTCCCGAGCATAAGCCAGATAAGCCAAACACCCCTTCTCGACCATATGCCGAGCTTTCAGGAAAGAGATAACCCGACTAGATGTATCGACTGTGGAACCCTTCCACTCCAACCCTAGCAACCCTGGCATCGGTAATGTAACAGTCCTTACATGGAAATCGAGGACGGCGTGGTATGGGGATAACCAATCCATGCCCAGGATGACCTCAAAGTCGATCATATCAAACAACAGGAGATCTGCTCTAGTCTCGAAACCACAGAATGTGACCACACAGGACCGGTAGATCCGATCCACAACCACAGAATCGCCCACGGGAGTGGACACATGAACAGGAGTGCCCAAAGGCTCAGGAGCAATAAACAGAAAATGAGCAAACAGAGATGATACATATGAATAGGTGGACCCTGGATCAAATAATACCGAAGGATCTCTGCCACAGACGGAAATGATACCTGTGATAGCGGCTTCTGAGTCCAATGCATCTGGTCTGGCCGGAAGAGCATAGAATCTGGCTGGAGCGCCAGCTGGCTGGCCTCCACCTGACTGAGCAGTAGCTGGCTGACCTCTCCCTGTCTGGCCTCCACCTCTAGCACAGCCTCTACCACTCTGTCCCCTGCTTCTAGGCGGCTGGGCAACCGGTGCTAAAATCATAGGTTGCTGACCTTGTTGTACTGCCCTGCCCCGAAGCCTGGGGCAGTATCTCCTCATAACCAAGGTCTCCGCACTCAAAACAACCACGCGGTGAGGCGGCCTGCTGTCCCGATGGCTGACCCTGATGGCCTGTAGACCCATTAGAAGAAGCCTGGATAGTCGGTGGACGGTGTGAACCCTTCGGCATAGCACTGAAATAAGAACCAGAAGAACCCTGAATAGCTGGCAGGCGATAAGAACTCTCTGGCATGGCGCTAAAATAGGGGCGCGCTGGAGCACCCCGAGCAGGTGGTGGTGCTGAATATGGGGGCCTGCTGGTCTGTGACCCCTCCTTCCTGTGATGTAGCTGGATCCGCTGGAAATAAACCAGCCTGAGTCATGGTGTCCATGAACCGCAGCATACGGCTCATGGCCACCTGGAAACCCGGTGCTGTCATGAAGTGTGCCGGGGTACGCTCAGTTGCGGGCACCTCGCCCTGCTCCTCAATGATAGGATCTCCCGCAGGATCCGCTGGTGGTGCTACTGGAACAGTTCTGGGATGCCCTCGCCCCCTACCTTAGGCCGGTGCCCTCCCCCGGCCTCTGCCTCGGGCTCTAGCAACGGGGGGAGCAGCTTCTCCCGGGTCTGGAACGTCGGTCGTACGTGTCCTCACCATTTGTGAGAGACTAGAAGAGGAAAACTTAGTACACTAATCACTGCACAATAGGAATGAAGAAAGTGTAGTTTCCTAACACCCTAAAGCCTCTCGAAGATAAATACAGACGTCTCCGTACCAATCCGCAAGACTCTACTAGGTTTGCCCATGACTTGTGAGACCTACGTGAACCTAGTGCTCTGATATCATGTTGTCATGACCCAATTTCACACCAGGTCGTGATGGCGCCCAACACCGTTGTCAGGCAAGCAAACATGGAAATTTTAATAGGTTCTAGTTTTACTTTCCCAAACAGTTAACACATACTCTAAATTTTGAATTTAAAACAAGAAATAATAAGCATCGAACCGAAATAGTTATATAATCCCAAAAGAATAGTCTACTAATGTGTGTGCCAAGACCTGGTGTCACAAGTATATGGGCATCTAGTAGAATACACAAAGAATAATCTACCCTACTGTCTGAACTAGAATAGATAAAAAAAATACAGAAAGACTCCATCACGCTGCTGCTTAGCATAGGAAAGGAGTAGCTCACCGTGGAATCTCGGACTACGATCAAACGTGCGCACCAGACTGATAACCAGATGCACCTGCCTCAGAACCTGTACAATTAAGTACAGAAGCGTAGTATGAGTACATAAACAATATGTACCCAGTAGGTATCCCGTCTAATCTCGAAGAAGTAGAGACGAGAGGCCGACTGGACACTTACTAGGGTCAATTAATATAAAAAATGTTATACTATGCATAAATGTCACAATATATATGTATAGCAATTTATAGCATGAAGTGATAAGTCATTCCCTAGATAACTTCATAGTTAGCCATTTACATTTCAAGGCATTTAGCAATACAAGTCATGAATATGAATTCACATAGATAACATGCGCACATTATGCCGAGGTCGTACGGCCCGGTCCAACATAAAAAGAAATGTGCACTGCCAAAGGGTCGAATGACATGATCCATAGATGCATCTATTTCTATCGAGGTAATCGGCCCGATCCACAAATAGCAATCATCATCAAGAGGGCACATAAGGCACAATCATAATCAAATAAATCAATACGAGTTATCAAGTGAGTACATGCATTCTAATACATTGTTTCCAACTTCTAACAAGTCCTAAGTGATCTCATTAACATGAAAGGATATAGATAATTATAAACATAGCATGATACGGGTCCTAAACTACCCGGACAATTAACATAATAGTAGCTACGCACGGACTCTCGTCACTTCGTGCGTACGTAGCCCCCAAAATTAGCAACACATAATTAATTAACTCACCTATGGGGACAATTCCCTCTTACAAGGTTAGAAAGGAGACTCAGCTCGCTCCAAAACGTGCTTCCAACCAAGAACGTGCTCAAACCCTCAATTTGGAGCCGAACGATCCATAACTAATTAAACGAGGTAGGAACTAGTCAATACAAGCTCAAGAGTTCGCATTTTAATTACTAAAGTAATTTCCCAGCCTTAAACACAAGTTTCCTAAAATCCGACCCCGGGTCTACGTGCCCGGATTCCGAAATTTTTTGAAGAAAGTTGTTCTCTATAGCCTAAGGATCAATAATATATGATTTCTACTTCATTCCATAACAAATTTCGTGGTGAAATCTAAGTATTATCAAAACCCTAGGTTTTGCTCTAATCCCATGATTTTCCCTAATTTTTGTGTGTTAATATTCCCAAGACTCAAGTATTAAACTTAGAAATAAATAGGATGAACTTACCTCAAGATGCTAGGTGAAGGTCCTCCCCCAAGAGCTCCAAAATCGCCCAAAGAATGAGTGAAAGTGAGCAAAATGGCCTAGAGCCCATAATAAATGAAGCTCACTGCTTCAGTGATTTCTGCATCTGCGGTCCTGGCCGCACCTGCGCCCACCGCATCTGCGGAAAGGCGTCTACTTCTGCGGAATCTCAATTGGGCCGCTGGGCCGCATCTGCAAGATACAAGCCGCTTTTGCGGCTCCGCTTCTACAACTTTGGGCCTGGCCTGGCTTGGCTGTATCTGCGAGAGGAAGGCCGCTTCTGCGGTCTCGCACCTGCGGCTGATCAACCGCAGGTGCGGTTATGACAGATAGCTGGGAGCTTCAGCTCCTTCCCAAATTTTCCAACTTCACTTGAGCCTCGCCCGATTGAAGCTCGGGGCCCCCGGGCCCCGCCCGAACATACCGACAAGTTTGAAATCATAAAACGGACTCGCTCGGACCCTCGGAACACTCGAAACAACGCTAAATCTAAGGATCACCCCCTAAAACCAATTGAATCAAACTTATGAACTTCAAGTTCTTCAATTCACTTCTAACGCGCCGAAACGTACTTAAACTACTCGGATTGACACCAAATTTTGCGGGCAAGTCTTAAATGTTATATTGGACCTGTACCGGGCTCCGGAACCAACATACGGGCCCGATACCAACATGATCAAGCATTATTCAATTTCATTAAATCCTTAGAATTTCCAATTTAACAATTTCTAACAAAAATTCATTACTCGGGCTAGGGACCTCGGAATTCGATTCCGGGCATACGCCCAGGTCCCATATTTCCCTAAGGACCCTCCGAGATTGTCAAAATACGAGTCCGGGTCCGTTTACTAAAAATATTGGCCAAAGTCAAACTTAGCCTTTTTTAAAAAATCTTAAGGAATCAAGTGTGCCTATTTCAGCCCAAACTCTTCGAGATCCCCAACCAACCATCCCTGCAGGTCGTAAATTAGTTAAAGCAAGCGCGGGAAGTCTTATTTAGGGGAACGTGATTCTAAAAAGCGAAACGACTAGTCGGGTCGTTACATATATCATAATTGTTCACCTAAAATTTAGCAAGATTATACAATTTTTTTGAGATAAAAAACGTATTGTATAAAATTCATACATAAGGTTTTATATAAATTTTTTGTGTTATTTAATTATACTTTAATTTAAATTCGTATAAGATAAAACTTTAATAATTTTAATGTCCTAAATATAAGGACCACTTTCTTAATTCAAATAAGGAAAGGTATAATAAGTAATAAATCTTATTTAGTTTTAAACTCCTAAATATTAGCTAGAAGATTAATCAAATGACTATTTTGTCTAGTGTGAACTCTATTTTAAAAGGGTAAAAAAGACGAACGATAGTTCGCTAAAGGCCTTTGTGCGTTTGATATACAGTGAATTACAAGAAAATACACATGACTGTGAGCACGTGATTTTTGCCCTATATGAATTACTCCCATAAATTCAAAACAAAAATGAATTTCTCCATCATTTGCAAATTCTTAAATTTTTATAGCTTTTTGTTTGCATTTGTCCACGCATGTTTAATTTTAATTAAATCATTGAAAAATACAAAAATACCATGCATTTGCATTTAGGATTTATTTTCATATTTTTAGGTTACTTATTAAATTAGGTGCTTTATTAAAAAATGAAAATCACAAAATTGGTTTACTTTTGCATTTCTAGCCTTTTAATTATAAATCAATAATTTCCCCTTTAATTTAGACGTAATTAATTCTTGTAAATATTATGTTATGTTTCTAGCTTAATTTAGTAAATTAATTATTTTTAGGAGTTTTAATTTAAGTGTAATTAATTAAGAAGGAAAAGAAAAAGCAATTGAACAAAAAGAAAAAGGAAAGGGAATTTGTTCTTAAAGAGAAAAAAAAACCTATTTGGGCCAAGACCAACAAAAGAATCCCCAGCCCAATTCGAATCCCCCTTTCCTCTCATTAACCGCCCCAGCCCAATACACTACACCCAAACCCGCCCCAGCCCAATACACTACCCTTAAACCCTCCCAGCCAACACCCTTCACCCCTGAACCCGCCCCTCTGACCCGACCCGCTCCAGTTATAACACAAATGAGACCAGAACCCTAATCTCCAACACCCATCAGCACGCCTACTGTTCTTCTTCCCAAAATAACCAAATCCACTCCAAAAATCGCCCAAAATTCAGGCGAGTGAGCCCAATCTCACAACCACGCGTTCCCCCTCTCTCCTCGTCACCATATTTGTAACGATTTCTGACAGATTCCCTTTCCCCTCACATGCTTCTTTGATTTATCTCAGATTTTTCACCCTTCAGATGAAAATAAGGAAAAATGGGGAGCGTTAGATTGGATTGGAACTAATCTACTCCCTCCATTTGTCCCTCTTTCATCAAAAACGGGGGAGAAATCTGTTTTGGGGGGAGGGTTTTCGTTTTTTGGGATTTCGTGGGAAGGAAGCATAGAAGGTTCGAGATATCTGAGGGTCTATATAATGGGAGACCCTTTTATTGTAGAGGGGGGATTTTTTTTGGGGAAAAGTTTTCAGAGTTGGAGAGATTTTTCGAAAAGGAACTTGAGAGATTATTTTCAGTTTATTTCGTCCTTATATTTCTGATACTGGAACACGAAAATGACTGAGGGTGTTGTTATTTCATTTTTCTTGTCGATTATTGTTTAGAGTTTTTGTCTTTGAGACCTCTAGAGCTCATCTTTTCGTTATAATTCTGGATTTTTGGGTAAAAATGGAAGTCATTTGAAGACGAATCTGTTGCTGCTCGAGGACTGTTGCTTAGCTGCTGGTTATTCTCTCTTGGTCAATTTCAATGTTGTGACGAATTCAGTTTAATTCCAGATTTATTTCTCTTCTTCATTTTAGTTCTCGTTGTAAGTCGATCTCTGAATGAGCTATAAGATGGATTGAAGTTTGAAATAATGACTGAGATTTGTGTAGTTGTCCTAAGCTCATCTCACTACTCTGTTTTTTTTTCCTCTTGTTTGAATTAGCTTCTTCTCTGATTTCATATGTGTGTTAGGGAGTGTTTGTATGGTCCTCGAGTCTCAGAATCCATCGAAACATGTGATTTGTGTGTTCGTCTGCCTCGTCTATCACTGTTCGATCATAGTTAGTTCTGAAAATGTTTGGAGAATTGGTTCCTAAATTGTCTGAAGGTTAATTTTGCTTGGCGTTCTGTTATCATAAGCTGTCGGAGTTGGTTTGTTATTGCAAGTTGAATCAGCGAAGGACTTTTGTATTTTTCCTGAAATTTCATGCTTATTCATGTACTAACCTTAAATCAGTCCAGTCACGCGTAGTTTTCATTCATGCCTTAACTTTAGAAATGTATGACTATCTGGACGCTTGAATTCCTATCAATTGGATCAGCTATCTACCTGCCCACAGTTCTAGTGATCTGCCTCACTTTTGGCTAGGATTGGCACCATTGCAGATGTTACTCTATTGGAATTGGGATTAAAGATGCATGCTGTGTTGTTTGCTGAAGTCAGTTTCTAGTTTTGTTCATGCCTTGTTGCTAAAGATGTATAGATCATTTGTTCCCTTTCCTACTTCTTTCAAACATGAGTAAGCTGCGTCAAGCAATTTGAAGTGCTAGGTTCCGTTAGAGTGTTTGCATTTGGCGGCTGTGATTGTGATAATCCTGTTCCCTAGATTTTGGTTTAAAACAAGAGGTTAAGTCAAAGTTGTCATGCGAAATACGTATGTGCAGAACTGCATCCATTTCTTCTCTTTCACTTGAATATCAGTCTTGCATTTGATCTTAAAATAACTGAATCATCTCTGAATCATCCACTTGGTTTAGATTGTATTCACTCATACTGTATTGTCAACTATAGATCATCATTAGCCTCTTTGGACTTTTGTTTAGACTGCTATCCCTGCTGAAAATTTCTCTTGTCCCGCACTGTTTAAGCAGCAGGTTTGCACAGGTTCTTGAGTGCAAATTCTGCGTTGTTGGCATTTCGTTCGAACAACTGAAGTCTTTGTATTAGGCTTTAATCCGTGTGAATCTGTTTTATGGCTTGAAATTAAACACATGACCAAATACTCTACGACTTCTATGAACTAGCAAAATTTAGGAATAGTCCATTTGTCCCTGTCAATTCAGTAGTTTTCGTCTTTCAGTTAGTATTTTTGAGAAATGAGAATTCTTTACGAGTGCTAATCGTCACAACTGGGTTTGTTCACTAGCATATGAAAGGGAAATTAACTGATTAGGAAGGAACATCAGGGGTTACAGTCATCAAATTCTTAATGTTTAGTCATTTGTGTCGTTACATAAAGATTTCGCATACTCTAGCATGCACTGGCAGTAAATTGCTGGTATTTGTCTGCCTTTGTCCGGGTTATTTGAACACTATCAACTTTGACACCAAAGTTTTTGATTTAAAATGAACGCCGCCTATCAGTTTGATTCAGTTGCAAAAGATAATCCTTGGGTTAATTCACTGCTTTGGTCTTGCCTTCCATAATAGTTGTTTCTGTCACCATTTTCCTTTGATTTGCCAATCTCGTGTACTGTGGATGTGTGGTTTAACCTATTACTTAGTCTCTTTGCCATGTTTCGTTGGTTTTAACATCTGACTTGCCTGATATAATCGTGATTGTGAAATGTTGGACTATGGGAAATGAGAATTGACAAAAGCCCATTAGCACTTAATAGTGTTCATGTTCCAAACTGGGTTGGGCCAAATGCTCGAAACAAGTAGTTTAAAGGGAATAAGTACTCACTAGTCACGGGCCCATTCATCTAGTCATTGGACTAGGGATCTCATAACCTTTGAATATTCGTAGAAAGCCTTTGGGCCATTTTAAATAATACCGTGATTATGTATATGTTCGCGTAAACATGATCATGATTCTAAAAATCAATTTGGAGTATGCGTCCGCGCAACTTCGATCAAACTTTTTCTTATAATAAAAAATGGGTTTTCAATGGACTATTAATTAATTTTGGTTTATATGGCTCGAGGTGTTCCAACCATTTAAATCACATATGGCCCTCACATTAATTTCATGACCTAAATGTAAAAATGACTAATATTTCGTAGAATATCCTTTAGGGCCGTTTTAAACTACTAGTGTGGTTGTGTAACGTCCGCGTAACACAACTAACACTTCTAAAAACAAAAACCGGAGGTATGCCGTTCGCGCAACTTCGGCCCAAATTTTTCCTAATAATATAGGTGTTATCAATTGTGGACACGTTCGCGTGACATGATTTTTGACGTGCCAAAACGGGCGGTAATACATACGCGTAACCCGTTTCCAGATAATTTTCTTAATTAAAGTGGTAAGAGGTAAATGCACACAGGTTTCTAAAATCAGTAATTAAATAATTTTATAGCCAAGTAGGGATTCAAAGCGACCGTGCTAGAACCACGGAACTCGGGAGTGCCTAACACCTTCTCCCGGGTTAACAAAATTCCTTACCCGGATTTCTGGTTCGCAGACAAATACAGAGTCAACCCTTTCCTCGATTCGGGATTTAAACCGGTGACTTCGGACACCATAAATTATCCCAAGTGGCGACTCTGAATTTTTTTTTAAAAAAATAAATCCCGTTTCGATTGTCACTTCAAGTTGGAAATAACTCCCTTATTATACCCCTTTACGGGGGTGTAGTATGAGAAAAAGGAGGTCTGACAGCTCTGGCGACTCTGCTGGGGAATAAAACCCAGAACTTTTGTTCAGGGTTCAAGAATTCGAGCTTATTTCATGATTTTTACTTGGCTTATTTATTGTTGATATTATTGTATTTTGTGAATCTTTGTGCTAAAATGCTATCTGTTTACCGCTTTAATATTATTGAATTGTATATATTGCCTTCTTACGCCACCCCAATCTGAGTCTTCTGAAAATGGTGCATACGTTCGCGTAGCCCGCTTTTCTGTAGAAATCATACCAAATAGAGCGAGGCTGGGCAAGCAACAAGGCCGGGCAGACTTTAGTGCTCCCGGTACGTCGCCCCCTCTTCGGCCCCAGTTGTCCGCTCGGGTACCCCAAGTCTAGACCCAAAAACCCAGGATTTAAACCTAGAAAAACACAGCCTCGTGCCGGATTCCCAAATAGGAGCGCTTGTTTGCATCACGTGCATTTTGACTTAGGGGACTTAACACAGGGGTTGGGTCCGTCTAGGACAGGTAAACCCAAAATAACAGACCATCTTGACGCATCCTATGTGCTACATGTTGCATTTATTCAAGGGTAAAAGGGTCTTTGGCGGACCAAGGATAGCTGAGGGCAAATGAAAAAAAAATGAAAAAATAGTGAAAACTGAAAAGAAAAAAAAAAGAAAAAAAAAGAGAGAGTGAAGTATGAAGATAAAGCGAGTGGGGCCCAATTATGTTTTCTCTCACATTTTGTTAAGGAAGAGAGGAAAAAAATGAAAAATAAAAAATTCAAAAAGATTTTGCACTTTTGCATCATTTTTCGAAAATCAAAAAAAATCAAAAAAAAAAGAAGAAAGAAAATCCAAAAAGATTTTGCATGTTTCATCATTTTTTCAAGGAAAAGCAAAAAATATATTTTCTCTAAATTATTTGTTTTTTAATTCTCAACCGTATCCAATTTGCCCGAACTACGCATACCTGATTCTCCTCTTTCGGGGCGTGATACGTAGGCAACCCACATAGGGTCCGGTCTTCCTAGTAAATCTTAGGTTCTTGGCTTTGCGGGGTCTTAGCCAAATTTTACACTTCTAGCCACCTTTTGGCTAAATAAGTCATTTTGCAAAAATAATCGCAATCATGTCTTGCATGTGTCTAATCGAGAATGTTATTGTCTCACATAGTGTAGGTTTAAGTTTTCTCATACAGGTGTGAATTTACTAACCGGAGTTCGAGCAGGACAGATACCCCAGGACCGCTGCATTCAGGAGTTGCTTAAGGAGATTTATTATTATTTTATTTTTTTTTTAGTTATTTTTGAGTATTTTTTTTTATGTCGTCTTTTACTTTTTAGTTTTGTACAGTAATGTCAAGTTTTTTTTTTTTGTTATTGTACTTTTTATTTTGTATTTGAAAAGGCCTGGTGTAACTCAAAAATCCAAAAAAAAGAATTGCATTTTATATTTCCGTTAGGAATTTTCTTTAGAATACTAATTGTAGAAATGAAAAAAAAATATTTGAGGTGGTTTTTCCTTTAGGCAATTAATATCTAGGACTTAAAATAAAAATTATTTTTATATTTTCTTTACTATATTAGGACCAAAAATTCAAAAAAAAAGTTCTTTTAGTACCTTGTTAAAAGTTTTCTTTAAGGTATTAATCTCAAAAATCCAAAAAGATTTTCTTTTGAGGTGTTTCTTTGGGAAATTAGTGAAAAATAAAAAAATTCTTTTTATTTTCATTAGAAATTTAGGATATTGTACACAGAAAATACAAATACTTTATCTTTTGTTTATCATTAGAATTTCTGCTTTAGGCAATCAAATTAAAATTCAAAAAAAAACATTTTTGTTTTATCTTGCTTGTTTTGAAATATTGCGTCAGGATATCAAATGAAAATTCAAAATATGCTTCTGTGGTTTATTCTTTAGATGTCGTTTTTTAAAAAAAAAGAGAAAAAGGAAAAAGAATCAAAAAATGTTTTTCTCTTCTAGGATTTTTCCTTAATAGAGTATTTGTTTCAAAAGGAAACATACGCTCGTTAAGCTTGAGTTTGGAATAGGGTATAGGACATTAAGTCTAGAAAATTCAAATTCTTTTATTTCTCTTTTCTCATTAGAGTAGTCAGAAAAGAAAAAAGAAAATGTCAGTTTGTCTACTCTATTCTCGATCTTCCAGAACTACGCAAAGATCTGATTCATGCGGGGTCATGATACGTAGGCAACCTACATAGGGTTCGATCGAATCATTTTTTTTTATTTATTAAAAGAAAAAAGAAAAGGAAAAATGGAAAAAAAGAGAGAGAAAAAAATAAAGAAGAAAAAGGGGTGAAATCATGGGATGTGAGGAAAGAGAGGAAAGAAAAGAGTGATAATTAGAAGGGAAAAGAGGAAGGAGAATGAGCAAGCAAGTGCTAGAAAAGCAAAGAAAAGAGAGATTGAAATGAACAAATTGGGATGATGCCAACTGACCCTTGTACCCTCGAAGTCATTTTAGAACCGATAACTGTGACTAGGTGCATTGCACATAAAGTGAAATTATCTTATGTTAAATGCCCTAACGCTAACGATCAGGCTTCATTTTGTTGTGATCATATCAGAAAGGTGGTTGGTTTGTGGTTTTTTGAAGTGGCAACTCTTCACTACAACACAACGACAAAAGGCAATGGCAGCCAACAACAAAGCTGGGATGGTTGAGACCGGGGCCCGAAAGCAGTTGGTTGAACAAGACAATGGGTTGGTTGAAGAGGTAAGGATGTTAAGACAACACATGACGGACATGTATCAATCCTGGATGAATGGGAGGGCACCACCCCCACCACCACCTAGCTTCCTAGACATTACCCTTACCCAAACTCCCAACACAATGCCGGATGATCCTCCATATTCTCCAGATACACCCGCTTATCACACTCGCCCCAACTACCCTAGTAGCTCCATCGCTCATCCTGCAGTCACTTCTCCCCAATATTGCCCTCCTGTCATATCCGTTACCGCAGACAATGAATACCCACCCAAAGCGCGTAATGCCCGATTTCACCCTCCAGAGGTTTCCCACAGGGTCCTTGATCCATACAAGAAGAGCTCCCGGGATGAGCAGATTCATGGTAGAAATGAAAGGGTTACGGGAAGAGCAGGGCGAGAAGAGGTACCCAGGAAATTGACAAGCACAGAACTGTCCTTAAGGGACAAGCGAAGAGTGGAAGGCCAGGGTAGCATGACTTGCAAAGGACTGATTATGCCACATGACATCCGCCTGCCCGCAGGATTCAAAGTACCAAACTTTAACTTGTATGATGGGCGTGGAGATTCGGTAGCCCACCTGAGGGTCTATTGCAACGAAATGAGGATTGTTGGAGAGAAAGATGACGTGATGATGGCATATTTTAGTGAAAGCCTAACTGGGGCAGCTTTGGACTGGCATGGTCGTCAAAATGTCGATGAGTGGCTTACATTGGGTGACATGGCTCAAGACTTTGTCCGATACTTTCAATGCAAATCAAGTGTTACCCCAAACCGCACCTCGCTATCTAAGATGGAAAAGAGGCCGGAGGAAAGCTTTAATGAGTTTGGGCTCAGATGGAGGGAGCAAGCTGCTCAAGTCAGTCCCCCGATCAGCGAAGAAGAAATGGTTAAGCTTTTTATACAAGGCCCAGGGACCCACCTACTACAGTCATTTGATCCCGGCCCTGGGTAAGCCTTTCAATGATGTGTTAAAAATGGGGGAGCTAGTGGAAGAAAGAATCAAGTCAGGCAAAATCCCGGAGTTGTTCGGAGCCAATTCACAACGTACCAAGGTAAGTTGGTTGGGAGAAGAGGAACAAAAAGACGATCCGATAGGTTTTCCTGAATCAACATTCTTCCAGCCTCGACATCATCCCGTGGTTATCCTTGTGCATTAGATGACCCTCCCCGACGCCACTTTCTCCACGGAAATCCCAAAGTCGCACATCATATTCTCAGTACCCAGCTCCTCAAAATGCCCATCTACCCCGCAAGCTTACCAAAAATACCCCGGATCAGGTTTTCGGCCCAATCCAGCGTTTAAGAATGAGAGGTTACGGAAGAAAGAAGACCTTCACTCCATTGGAGATCATATGCCAGTCTGTTCCGGAGGCTAAGGACATTGGACATATTGAAGCCGATTCAGATAAAAATTGTCGAAACCCTCTCCCAAAGAAGTTTGATCCTTCTCAAAAGTGCGCATATTGCTCAGGTGCCCTGGGGCACGACATAGAGAAATGTTGGAATCTGAAGAATGCAATTCAAAAGCTTATTGATGCATGCGACATCGTCGTTGTAAAATCCAGATGCAACAAATACTGGCCAAGAATCCAATCTCCTGTGCACAATGAAGACGCATATGGTGGGTATGATGATTGTGAGAATGAGCCGGCAGAAGAAACCAGAAGCAGTTTGCTCAGAACAACGTGATTGAAGTCTTTTGAAAAATTCCAGCAATCTTGGTGTGAAATTCAGTGGCTAAGACGCCGTACTTGGTAATTGGGGAAGACGCTCCATCTCTTGGAGTTTTTGGTGGTTTATTTTGTTATCATTCCTGTTGTCCGGGTTATTTCAAGGTTGTAATCCGGATATTTGTTTTGTGACTCAAACCCTTCTATCTTTCACTTTGTCTTGTTCGTCTCGTCGTAGTAGCTTGTGTAGTGTTGTTTAGGTTTGTTCAAGGGTTGTAACTCTAGTCTAGTTTGCTTGTTTCGTTGTTTAAACCCTTTCACCGTCAGTCTAATGCAATTCTCTGTTTCCTGCCATTTCTAGTCATTTTATCTGGTTCCTTTCTCCTTTTGCAATTCTTTTCATGCTGATTCTGGTGACATGACATGCACGCATAATTCTCAGCATGGTTTTAAAAGTCAGAAGCAATAAAACAATTTTGAAGATGATAGGGACACTTGAGGGAAATAAGAATAAATTTGGACATTTTGAGATCATTGAAGCCCGAACCATGTGAAACTGGGGAAGGTAGAATATAAAGAAACACTATTGAAACGCATCATGCCGCATCAGGTTGAAGCTAAAGGAAGGTTTCTCCCAAATTGGCAGGGACGTTTGTGGTAACGAGTGTTGTCCAGGGGTGCTTTGTATTTAACAGATGTAGAATGCAAATGTGTGGATATGGTTATCAATCCTGATGTAGTCAGAAGATATTATGTATGATTTCTTTGGTTTGTTTAATTGTGTTGTTTGTATTTGGCATGCTTTGAAGATTGGAATGACGAAGGCATTTTGTTCTGCTATCCAAACACTTTATCCTTTGTTACCCCCTTTGAGCCTCATTCATTTTCTTTCATACCCCTCTTTCGGAATCAGTAGCGAAGATCAGAAACACAAGCGTGAAAGATAAGTCAAGGAAAAAGAGAAAAGAAAAAGAATGAAAAGAGAGAGAAGAAAAAAGAAGAAAGAAAGAAAGAATGAAAGAAACAAAAAAAAAGAGAAAAAAGAAAGGGAAAAGAAAAAAAAACAAAGAAAAAGAATAGAGAATAAAAAAAAAGAGAGAGAGAAAAGAAAAAGAAAAGAAAAGAAAAGAAAAGGAAAAGAAAAGAAATGAAAGGAAAGATCGCAACAACGAACGTAGTTTTATGACCTGAACTACGTTTGACTTGATCCCGAAAGGGTACGTAGGCAGCCTCTCTCTGAGGTTCAATCACACCGAAATAAAAGTCCAAAGTCCCTAAGGAAGAAACTGGGGCAGAAGTTGTGGTCGTTGCAAGAGATTCGATTCCGGAAGCTGTAATTTTGAACCCATGTTAAATTGTTTTGAGCCTTTAATACCCTTTCTTTCTAACCCTATCCAAAAGCCCACATTACGGTCCAAAGGAAGACCTTCTGATCAATCTTCGAGAGATGCCAAGCGAGCAGAGGTGAATCATATCAGGGGCAACACTCCGGTCCAAACAAGGGTAATGAAGAATGAAAGAGTCTTGTTGATGAAAACCCTCACGGGTACCACAAGGCGATGAAAGCTGAGAGAATAAAGAATGAGAGAGTCTTGCTGATGAAAACCCTCACGGGTACCACAAGGCGATGAAAGCTGAGAGAAATACAAAATGAGAGAGTCTTATTGGTGAAAACCTTCACGGGCACCATAAGGCGACGGTGAGATGAGAGAAAGACCAAAATGAGAGAGGCTTGATGGTGAAAACCCTTCGGGCACTACAAGTCGGATAAGGATTATGAATCAGATTGGATAAGCAAAGCATTGAAGCCTAGTTTCACGGCGAAAAGGTACAACAAGAGCTGAACATCAGATTTGCTAAACAGAATAGGCTGCAGGTGCATGTCAAGGTCATCAGAGTCGGTGTCCACATCCGATAGGTTTCTACTTTGTAGTTTTCTTGTTAGGAATCATCTCTTCCCATTTTCCTCTACTCTGTTCTTTTGTTTTGTTTACTTCCTCTTCTTGAGTATGTCTGGTCAGAACAAGTAAGAAATGACTTCAAAATTTGCCACCAACTTTTCAATTGCACAAAACGGGGTCTGGCTAACACATCAAAATGTCATAAGTCAGGAAAAATCAACAAGCGCATTGAGCTAATAACAGTCGACATGCCTTGGGATTCGTGTAAAATACAAGGATTTGGTACATACCAATTCATGAACAATGAAACAAGATGGAGGGTGCTTGATGAACAGATCAAAGATATTTTCTGTGAAAAGATTGGTGAACCAGTGACAAACGAGGTATTCCAAGCAGAGATCAAAGTTATTGTTGGAGTATGGCAAGTGAAGAAGCAATAGATCTCGAGGCCAAGGCCATTGATACAAATCAGGAACGAACAACATGCGCGCTGAGTTGGTAACAATTAATATGCTTGGGAGTCCAGGTGAAACACAAAAGTTCGGTAAATGTCAGTACGAGCGGTGCAACAGATAAAGGGTAGTGGGCCTGAACGAGAAGAGGTGTTTTCCGGGTCAAGGCTTACAAAGGAAGTGGTTAGTCAAGGAATGAGCAAGGTCTTCAAATGGAATCAGCGATCATAGGAAGAAAAGACGCAATCACCCTCAAAGTTCAAGGCCACAAACCAACCACCACATTTTTAAACTGACAAGATTTTTCTTTGATTGAAACAGGGGCGGAAAGTTTTCGTTGGTTTCGGAGAAACCCTCCTTAGGGAAAAAGCAAGGACCAAAACAGGTATGACTGGAAACTCTCAGGACCCTCCTGGAAAATGGGACTTAGTTTAAATTTCAAAACAATTATGAGTAGCATAATTTAGCATAAATAGGAGTATAAGTTGGTTTCAAAGTTTGCACGTTTAAGATAGGATTCAATTAGGAGTTTTCAGGACCCTCCTGGATAATGGGACATAGCCTTAAAGCTTGTTTAGATAACAAGATATAGTGGGAGTCGTACCTTCAGTAGACATAACTTAGGTTAAAACTATCTTTTAACTAGAAGTTGTCAGGACCCACCTGGATAATGGGGAGTAGTTTAAGACCTTTTAGACAACAAATGTAGTGGGGGTAATACCTCTAGGGGATATAATTTAGGTTCATAATTATTAGAAATTGTCAGGACATCCCTGGATAATAGGACTTAGCTTTCAAATTCTTATAATAGTTGGTGGAATAATTCAGTTTAACACTTACCCGTGTACCCAGCTACCAAGCTGGGGCAGAAAGTTTTCTTTGTTTTTTTATTTTGTTGCAGTCAGGAGCCCACCTGGAGAACAAGGGAATACTTTTCAAGCTTCAGCAATCAGGAGCCCACCTGGAGAACAAGGGAATACTTCTCAAGTTCAGCAATCAGGAGCCCACCTGGAGAACAAAGGAATACTTTTCAAGTTTCAGCAGGCAGGAGCCCACCTGGAGAACAAGGGAAGTGCAATTCAATTTTAGCTTTTAATTTTTTATATTTGATAACATACTGTACCCAGCCACCAAACTGGGGCAGAAAATTTTCTTTGTTTGTTTTGCAGCAGTCAGGAGCCCACCTGGAGAACAAGGGAATACTCTTCAAGCTTCAGCAATCAGGAGCCCACCTGGAGAACAAGGGAATACTTTTCAAGTTTCGGCAGTCAGGCGCCCACCTGGAGAACAAGGGAAGTGCAATTCAATTTTAGCTTTTAATATTTGATAACATGCTGTACCCAGTTACCAAACTGGGGCAGAAATTTTCTTTGTTGTTTATTTTGTTGCAGTCAGGAGCCCACCTGGAGAACAAGGGAATACTTTTCAAGTTCAGCAGTCAGGAGCCCACCTGGAGAACAAGGGAAGTACAATTCCAATTTTAGCTTTTAAATCTGATAACATGCTGCACCCAGTCACCAAACTGGGGCAGAAAATTTTCTTTGTTTGTTTTGTTGCAGTCAGGAGCCCACCTGGAGAACAAGGGAATGCTTTTCAAGTTCAGCAGTCAGGAGCCCACCTGGAGAACAAGGGAATACTTTTCAAGTTCAGCAGTCAAGCACCCACCTGGAGAACAAGGGAAGTGCAATTCGATTTTAGCTTTTAATTTTTAATATTTGATAACATGCTGTACCCAGCCACCAAACTGGGGCAGAAAATTTTCTTTGTTTGTTTTGCAGCAGTCAGGAGCCCACCTGGAGAACAAGGGAATACTCTTCAAGTTTCAGCAGTCAGGAGCCCACCTGGAGAACAAGGGAAGTGCAATTCAATTTTAGCTTTTAATTTTTTATATTTGATAACATACTGTACCCAGCCACCAAACTGGGGCAGAAAATTTTCTTTGTTTGTTTTGCAGCAGTCAGGAGCCCACCTGGAGAACAAGGGAATACTTTTCAAGTTTCGGCAGTCAGGCGTCCACCTGGAGAACAAGGGAAGTGCAATTCAATTTTAGCTTTTAATTTTTTATATAACATACTATACCCAGCCACCAAACTGGGGCAGAAAATTTTCTTTGTTTGTTTTGCAGCAGTCAGGAGCCCACCTGGAGAACAAGGGAATACTTTTCAAGTTCAGCAGTCAGGAGCCCACCTGGAGAACAAGGGAAGTACAATTCCAATTTTAGCTTTTAATATCTGATAACATGCTGCACCCAGTTACCAAGCTGGGCAGAATTTCTTGTTGTTATTTGTTGCAGTCAGGAGCCACCTGGAGAACAAGGGAATGCTTTTCAAGTTCAGCAATCAGGAGCCCACCTGGAGAACAAGGGAACACATTTCAAGCTTCAGCAATCAGGAGCCCGCCTGGAGAACAGAGGCATACATTTCAAGTTTCAGCAATCAGGGGCCCGCCTGGAGAACAGAGGTATTACAATTCAAGTTTCAGTTTTCCAATTCTTGTTAATATCTGGTAATATGACGCCCAGTCACCAAACTAGGGCAAGATATTTTCTTTGTTTTTGTCCATTTTTGTTGAAGTCAGGAGCCCGCCTGGAGAGCAGAGGAATACATTTCAAGTTTAGCAGTCAGGAGCCCGCCTGGAGAGCACGGGAATACATCTCAAGTTCAGCAGTCAGGAGACCGCCTGGAGAGCAAGGGAATACAATTCAAGTTCAACAGTCAGGTGTCCACCTGGAGAAAGGGGCAACATCTCAAAATACAGTTCAGCAGTCAGGCGTCTACCTGGAGAAAGGGAAAGCATCTCAAAGTACAATTCGAGTTCAGCAATCAGGCGTCCCCCTGGAGAAAGGGAAAACATCTCAGATTATAAGTCAAGTCGGTGACAAAGGAATTTCACCGGAAGAATACAAGTCAACAATGCTGCAAGGATCACAAGATCAAGTTTGAAGATATAGATAGGGCTTTTGTAATTCATAGATCATAGCTTAGTCTAGCTTCTTTTTATTTTTGACACGGTGTAATAAGGGGGTTCAGTAAGCAGTAGCAGCAACAGCAGCAACAGTGAAACCACAGCTTCATGGTAGTCCCAGCTACCCGACCTTCCCGAACTACACTGACCTGATTCCTTTTTAGCCGAGGATATGTAGGCAACCTCAGAAGCAGGGTGCGGTCAACTCTTTCAAAAATGCTTCAAACGGAGTATTCAAATGGGCAAAAATCGCTCGTATTTGCTCACTTATCTTTGCACGAAAACTCTTCGTGTTTCCGAGCAAAGAGGGGCAATGACGTCTCACCGTAACAAAAAAAATGGCCCATGTTCTTAAGTTTTACCCGACCTAGCCCATACTGTACATATTTGAAAACAATAGCTCTTGCAAATTCAAAATATGTGTTCTTACAACCATTGCTTCTAAAAGCTATGGAGTTAAATTTGTGTTCTCACAACCATTTCCTTCATTCTCTCTTCTTCTCTCCGCCATTGAAGGTCATTCAAAGCTTTGCTTTCGAAAATAGGACTTTTTGAGTTTGTTAGTTGTTTGGATTGAGTGTTGTTCCAATTGACTGAAAAATAGCAAAAGGAGTTCAAAAAATTGAAGTTTGAAGTGATTTGGAGTAGATTTGAGCAAGATTTGAGTTAAATTTCATAAAAGACGCAAGGAAGAAGACGAAGTTAGTTTTTTGTATAATTATGTATAATTTTGTATAATAGTGTATATGAGTGTATAAACACATCTTATACACTTTTATACAAGCTTCTGTAGACGAGCTTCTTCCACGATTTTCAGTTGCAATTCTTGTTCAAAACCAGTCCAAATCTCCATTAAATGACTTCAAATTTATATACAACCTCCTTATACTATTTCTAACAAGTCTAAATAACATCCACTCCAAATTTCTCACAAAATCAAATTCGAAATTTAAACCCACATATTCAAGCTTGTAAAAAATCTAATTTTCACCGCCCAAATGGATCTGGTTAGCTGAACTAATATTTGAGTCACAGTTACTGATTCGAAAATTAACTTAAAAGCTTGACCAATCTTTTTTAAAAATTAAATAGTAATTTTGAGAACCTATTGGAGTTAGATGTTGAATCTTAGCCTATTATTTTTGGGCTAGTTGATTGTAAATTGAAATATGGGCTATAAAATTAAAAAGTAGGGAGCCCAGTTGTTCTTATGCGAAATTTTTCATTTAATATAGTATAGATAATTTCCTACATAGTTCAAGTGAGAAAAAATCTAATAAATAAATTTTTATTAATTTAAAAGTTCTTAATAGTAAGAAATAAGTAACGACCCCAATTATTCTTATTTTTTACTTAGGAAAATAAGTAATGACCCCATTTATTCCTCATAAATTGTATTTCTTAATTTAATTTAATATGAAAGTAAGAAATTTATTGAAAATATATTATTATTCACTGCTTTTCAATTATGATAATATCTTGGTTTAACTTTGTATAATCATTAAGAAATTAAGAATAATATGTTGTCAGTTTGCATTTAATAAATAAGATATCATATTACATAATTTAATCAAAATATAATAGAAAATATATTTTGTTAAGAAAAACCGTTCCTTTCCATATCTTAGTCAATTCTGATCCTGCTAGGGAAAAGAAGCAAACTTTTACTCGACATAGGATAGAGTAACTATTTTTAATGTAGGCAAGCATTTTAACCAAATAACTATAGATCTTGAGCGTCTTACGTGGTCATCTGCTTATCTATCTTTTTATACACCAAATGTCCTTGTCGTCATATTTTGAGAATTATGAAATGTTTATTTTCTTGCTAATCCACCCTTTTTCTTTGGAAAAAAAAGACTAACTAGACATTTCTTATGCACTAAACATCCATTCAAGTGTGTGTTTGGTATAACATTTTTAAAAATATTTTTAAATTTCTAATGTTTGGTTGCCTAAAAATGCTTGAAAAAACAACTACAACAACAACAAACACAGTGTAATCTATAAGTGTGATTTGAGGAGAGTAATGTGTACGCAAAACTTACCCCTACCTTGTAATAGAGAGCTGTTCCGATACACCCTCGGCTTAAGAAACGGATTAAAAAAAGATATTTTTTCTAAACTAATATGTTCCTTTGAAGTCGGACACATTGCCGTGATAACATAAGGCGCCAAAATCCTTGCTAACTTACTGGCAGTGTGCAATCCTGACGTTACTGGTTTGTATGTTTCGTAATGTCTTTTTGCTTTGTGTATCACTTGCTGCTGATTTCCTTCATTGTCCAATTTTCTTGTATTTAGATGAAGTTGTGTCCCATGACGCCCCATGCAATAAGGTACATGCGCCCCGATTTTGATATGAAACTAACTTTATAAAATATAATAAATCTTATTATTCTTGAGTGGAAAGTCTTTCATGACCAATTTTATAAACTACTAGTAAATTTTAGTACTTGTAAAAGAAATATCTACGACTAAATACCCAAAAGTGCACTAACAATTCCAGAATTCAGAATGTCTCCTCAGTCACTTTTGCCCTCAAGTATATTTTCATAAAAGATATTTTTGTTTGACTCAAAAGATATTAACTCTGTTTGAGCAAATCAATCAAAATGATAAAGGGGTAAATCGTAGTCAATCATAATTCATATCGGACCAAAAGATAAAGAAATGGCAAATAAGTATGGAACAAATAAAGCATCAAAATGTCTTATTTATGATAGAGTTTTGCCTTACCCCTCCTTGGGGGGGGAGGGGGGGAGGGGGGGGAGGAAGGAATTATAATTGATGTGTTCTTCTCTCAAGATGGAGTTTCCCCCTCTTAGAATAGAGTTTTGTTCTCCCTTCTTTGACCTATTGGAGTGTTGGAGAAGAAGAAGCAGCCGGAGGCCTCCTTCTTGGTTCTCTTCACTACATATTTATAGTCGAAAGAAATCTTCTTCCCTTTGCCACAGCTTGTCACGACTGAATAATGGGGGCTTCCTAGTTGGGG
The DNA here is from genome assembly GCF_001879085.1 of Nicotiana attenuata. Taxonomy (NCBI): domain Eukaryota; kingdom Viridiplantae; phylum Streptophyta; class Magnoliopsida; order Solanales; family Solanaceae; genus Nicotiana; species Nicotiana attenuata. Next base: position 1,320,152 of record NW_017670280.1, read on the forward strand.
GGAGGACTTACCCTCGTCACTTATGTCGAATGTTGTAATGATGGAGTCAAAATGACTTCGTTGACTTTTTACGTACGATGACAAGGATGTGGTCGTGGTCATCCCGATCGGGGTGGTCAGATTTTGACCAATACAGTTAGTTCCTCCGTTCGTCGGGGTCATACCTTGACGACTCCGACGGGCGGATCATGTATGCAACGTAGTCGAAAGGAATCTGACCCCCATTCTGTACTTTGATCGTATTGTGAACTTTAGTTTTTTTTTTTTTTTGAGGATATCTTTTCAGTACTTGTATACCGTCACGATGGTTCCGAAACTGAAATGCCAGTTGGTAAATGGGGCGTCGTTTCGCATAAGCAGTCATTATGACGCTCGTTTCTGAGGACCTGAAATGTTTCGCATCCCATCGGACTGGAATGGCGACTATTGGGGTTCGCGCTTGGGGAATTTATGCCTCTTATAAATAGGGAAACCCTGCCATTATTTTCTCACACTTCATCGTTAATCTCGAGAGAATTTCCAGGATATCTTTTCTTTTTTGTCATTTCGATTTCAGGCTCTCTCTCGCTTGTTGCAATCTTTAGTCCTTTCGCTTCTTCAGGTGAGTTCTTTTTCCTTTTTATTGCTAAAAATGGCTGGTGCTTCTTCCCGTGACAATCTTCCTGTTGCTCCTCCGGCAACTGAGGACCCTGCTCCGGCTGCCGGAGATGTGGAGTTGGTGGAGGACGAAGAGGTTCCGTCTGTAGATGAAATTTTACCTCGTCCAGGGAAGGATGTGGTCGACTTCAGTGCTAACGGTGGAGCGGAGCCGGAGGATATCCCTCCCCTCATAGGGAGGTAGGGATAACGGGTTTGAGGGAACGATGGGGCATTCCTAGCTTTGTCAAGATGGTACCGGCGGGGAGAGACGACCGGGTTCAAATTGACCGTCCCGGATTTTGTATGTTCTATGCCTACCCCTTTCTTGTAGGGTACACGCTCCCGCTTCCTATGCTGGTGGTAGATTTTTGCTGCTATTATGAGGTATGCCCGGCCCAGCTTTCTCCTTATTTGTACAAGTTGTTCCTCATGTTTATCAAGTATGCGGAGCTCTCCGGTCGAGAGGTCAATCTGGGCCACGTCCTCAGCCTGTTTGCGCCCCAGTTGATTCGGGGCTCGATGATCCATGCGCGTCCTCGGGGGTCGAAAGGCCTAGTGGCAAAGATGGACGACAGGACCAATCGTCGCTTTTATGAGAACTTTTTCTATGTGCGGACCGAGCATCTCGTGGCGGACCCAACCGGATTTCCTGAAGTGTGGAATTTTGCCCGTAAGTCTATGCTTCTAGTTAGTGGAGTGCCCGATTTTTCTCTATTCTTTTGCCTTTTATGTTGTATGCACTGACCTACTTTGTGGTTTCGCAGCCGAGAAACTGCCCCCACCACCTTTGGAGGGAATTCGCGAATGGGTTGAGGTCGTCCTTCCCCATATAGCGGGGGTTCGCACTTGGTCGACCTTTCATGAGAGGTTTGGACGTAGGCCCCTTGCAGGTGAGAACGTCCCTATTTCTATCTGTCCTTTTCCGTTCTCGTCTTATCTTTTGAACGTCATTTGTTATTGCCAGGGAGAGTGCGGAGAAGGGCTCCTCAGCTAGCCTTTCGTCGGCCGGCCGCGTCTGCTCGTCTTGTTGCAGTACCTGCTACTCGTCCTTCATCGAGGGCGACTTCGGTCGAATCTGCGGTTCTGGCCACCCCGGCGAGGGCGGCCCCTCAAGAAGCTCCATTCGATGTTATCCGTCCTGCGAATGGATCACCATCGACTGGGGAAGAGGAAGGGACGTCGAAGAGACGGAGGGTGGCATTCGAGTCGGCACCTCCAACTGTGATCAATTTGGACGAGTCCCCCCCCCCCACGGGCCTAGGAGATGGTGCTGCTGCGGCGTCTCCCTTAGAGATGGAGCGAGTGGTTGAGGCTGGCGCTGGCAGCCAGTGCCCGAAAGATTCGGCTGTTATAGTGAACCAACCCGGAGATTCCACTACCGGTGATGATCAACGTCCTTCCGGAGCAGAAAACCAGACCCCTTGTGCCGCCGTCGTGACTTCGAGTGTGCCTTCTCCTTCTGCGGCAGGTCGTATCCCCCCTTCGGCGGCAGAAAAGGGGAAGGGTCTGATGGTTGACGAATATGAGTCTGAATCCGATTTGGACCCTGATGATGTCAGGATGTTCGAGGAGGGCCTCACTCATTCGGTGGTTCACGCAGGCGGGTCGGCTCGTGTTCTTGATATCCCTTCTGATGTGAATCTCTTAACACAGGGGGATAACTTGGTGTCGCAGCTTAGCTTGCTGTGTTCGGAAGCCGAAAATGAGTCCCTGCGGAATGTCCCTGATGCCAAATTGATGAGCGAAGTGGCCGTCATGGGTTTGAGGGTATGTTGTATTCGGTTCTTATTTCGACCTTTCCCTTTATACGAACGAACATTGGTTTAACTGATTTCCCATTTTTCATACGTATCTGGTGGAGGTGGAAAGCATCCGTAGGGCCAACATCCGGTCGAAGATTTTCTTGCAGTTGCTGGAAAAGTATCATTGCTATCGCAACCGATGCCGCGATTTGCGCGAATGGTTGAGGACGGATCCCCGTAACCGGGCTCTGGGCGAGGAATTGGAGAAAAGGGATCAAGAGCTGCTGCAGACGATCCGTAGCAAGAGTGAACTCGAAGAGCAACTCCGCCTCAAAGACGAGGAGCTTGAATTGGGTAGAGGGGTCGCTGCTGAGTGTGAGTATCTGCAGGGCAAGTTGAGATCGACGCAGTTGGAGATGGATCAGATTCGGATTAGAATCGAGGAGATGAGCGCAGAGTGGAGAGGGAAGTTGACTGCGATGGAGAGCAAGGTTGCCGATCTGGAGCGTATTGAGAGAGCCTGGTCTGAGGCTTTGGCAAGAGCGGCAGCCCTGGAGGATACGATTCGCGTGCTCCAGTCCCAGCAAGCATCGGAGAGGGCGACAGCGACCCTGATGGAGGCGAGGCTCGAGGAGCGAATCGGCACGATTGATCAGGAGGCTTTGGCTCTGGCAGATCGGGTCGCGGCCTCAGAGACGGAGAACCAGAGGCTGAGGGCTCAAACTGGGCCGTCCCGTGCTGCTGTTCCCCGCCAGGCTCATGAGCTCTGGATCTACGCTGAAGCCCAACGGGATATATTCAAGAACTTGTGGGAGGCAGGCACCGTGACCGAGGCTGCTTATGAGGAAGTGCGAGCTAAGGCTCGCGAGGCTCGTGCCAACTATGGGTATGATGTTGCGACACCCGAAGCTGATGGGGGTGCAGACGGTGATGGGGGTGAGCCATATAGAGATGATGGTGAAGACGGTGGTGGTGACACCGAGTAAAGAGAGTCGTACTTTGTTGTTTTATTTCATTCGCCGGTTGGCGTTTGCTTGTTTCTTGTTTTGTTTTTTTTTATTTGCCGACTGGTCTCGGCCGGATGTAAGCGACGATAGCCCGCACCTATGACTTCATGATTAAAGAATTCTTGTACGCCACTTGCCTTGCGTTTCAGCTCTTTCTGGTGATTTATGATCTCGTCATAAGGCGGAGGTTTATCGGGTGAGTCCCGGTTTTGCTCTCCCCTTTTTGTGACGAAGGCTCCTGGCCTTGTGCGTTAATTTGAATTTATCAAAATAACAACCTGCCTAGAGTTCGCGCGAGGTCGAACCTCTAAATCTTTGATGGCGAAGGCCCTTGGCCTTAATGGCGTTATTTCAAACTTATCGAAATAACAACCCATCTTGAATTCGAGCAAGGTCGAACCGATGATTCTTTGATGGCGAAGGCCCTTGGCCTTAAGGGCGTTATTTCGAACTTATCGAAATAACAACCCGTCTTGAGTTCGAGCGAGGTCGAACCTATGAGTCTTTGATGGCGAAGGCCCTTGGCCTTAAAGGCGTTATTTCAAACTTATCGAAATAACAACCCATCCTGAATTCGAGCGAGGTCGAACCTATGAATCTTTGATGGTGAAGGCCCTTGGCCTTAAAGGCGTTATTTCTAACTTATCAAAATAACAACCCGGCTTGAGTTCGAGCGAGGTCGAACCTCTGAATCTTCGATGGAGAAGGCCCATGGCCTTAAGGGCGTTATTTCGAACTTATCGAAATAACAACCCGTCTTGAGTTCGAGCAAGGTCGAACCTATGAATCTTTGATGGCGAAGGCCCTTGGCCTTAAAGGCGTTATTTCGAACTTATCGAAATAACAACCCGTCTTGAGTTCGAGCGAGGTCGAACCTATGAATCTTTGATGGAGAAGGCCCATGGCCTTAAGGGCGTTATTTCGAACTTATCGAAATAACAACCCGTCTTGAGTTCGAGCGAGGTCGAACCTATGATTCTTTGATGGCGAAGGCCCTTGGCCTTAAAGGCGTTATTTCAAACTTATCGAAATAACAACCCGTCTTGCGTTCGAGCGAGATCGAACCTATGAATCTTTGATGGAGAAGGCCCTTGGCCGTAAAGGCGTTATTTCAAACTTATCGAAATAACAACCCGTCTTGAGTTCGAGCGAGGTCGAACCTAGGAATCTTTGATGGCGAAGGCCCTTAGCCTTAAGGGCGTTATTTCGAACTTATCGAAATAACAACCCGTCTTGAGTTCGAGCGAGGTCGAACCTCTGAATCTTTGATGGAGAAGGCCCTTGGCCTTAAGGGCATTATTTCGAACTTATCGAAATAACAACCCGGCTTGAGTTCGAGCGAGGTCGAACCTATGAATCTTTGATGGCGAAGGCCCTTGGCCTTAAAGGCGTTATTTCGAACTTATCGAAATAACAACCCGTCTTGAGTTCGAGCGAGGTCGAACCTATGAATCTTTGATGGCGAAGGCCCTTGGCCTTAAAGGCGTTATTTCGAACTTATCGAAATAACAACCCGTCTTGAGTTCGAGCGAGGTCGAACCTAGGACTCTTTGATGGCGAAGGCCTTTTTCCTTAAAGGCGTTATTTCGAACTTATCAAAATAACAACCCGTCTTGAGTTCGAGCGAGGTCGAACCTATGAATCTTTGATGGCGAAGGCCCTTGGCCTTAAAGGCGTTATTTCGAACTTATCGAAATAACAACCCGTCTAGAGTTCGAGCGAGGTCGAACCTATGAATCTTTGATGGCGAAGGCCCTTGGCCTTAAGGGCGTATCGAAATAACGACCCGTCTTGAGTTCGAGCGAGGTCGAACCTCTGTATCTTTGATGGCGAAGGCCCTTGGCCTTAAGGGCGTTATTTCAAACTTATCGAAATAACAACCCGTCTTGAGTTCGAGCGAGGTCGAACCTCTGAATCTTTGATGGCGAAGGCCCTTGGCCTTAAGGGCGTTATTTCGAACTTATCGAAATAACAACCCGTCTTGAGTTCGAGCGAGGTCGAACCTATGAGTCTTTGATGGAGTAGGCCTTTTTCCTTAAAGGCGTTATTTCGAACTTATCGAAATAACAACCCTTCTTGAGTTCGAGCGAGGTCGAACCTCTGAATCTTTGATCGAGAAGGCCCTTGGCCTTAAAGGCATTATTTCGAACTTATCGAAATAACAACCCGGCTTAAGTTCGAGCAAGGTCGAACCTACGAATCTTTGATGGCGAAAGCTTGGACTTAAAGGCGTTATTTCGAACTTATCGAAATAACAACCCGTCTTGAGTTCGAGCGAGATTGAACCTATGAATCTTTGATGGCGAAGGCCCTTGGCCTTAAAGGCGTTATTTCGAACTTATCGAAATAACAACCCGTCTTGAGTTCGAGCGAGGTCGAACCTATGAATCTTTGATGGCGAAGGCCCTTGGCCTTAAAGGCGTTATTTCGAACTTATCGAAATAACAACCCGTCTTGAGTTCGAGCGAGGTCGAACCTATGAATCTTTGATGGCGAAGGCCCTTGGCCTTAAAGGCGTTATTTCGAACTTATCGAAATAACAACCCGTCTTGAGTTCGAGCGAGATCGAACCTATGAATCTTTGATGGCGAAGGCCCTTGGCCTTAAAGGCATTATTTCGAACTTATCGAAATAACAACCCGTCTTGAGTTCGAGCGA
>NW_017670281.1:0-77431 GCF_001879085.1 Nicotiana attenuata
CTCCCATTTCCACTCAAAAATCTCTAACTTCTGAAGCAATCCACTTGGCTGTGATGCTCATACTTCGTATGTTGGCAATTTAGATGGCGAGCTACATATTCCACTGTGTCCTTCATCATCCTCCTCCACCAATAATGCTACCTCAAGTCCTGATACATTTTCATGGAACCCGGATGAATGGAGTACCCCGACCTATGAGCCTCCTACAGAATTAACTCACGCAATCCATCTACATTGGGCACACACAGCCTGCCCTGTATCCTCAATGCACCATTGTCCCCAATAGTGACCTCCTTAGAATTACCTTCTGATCTGTGTCTTCAAGGATAGGAAGATAAGGGTCCGCATACTGACACGGCCTGTACAATCATAAAGAGAAGAATGAGAGACCACACAAGCCAAAATGCGACTCGGATCATAATTATCCAATCTAACAAACGGGTGGCTAAAGCCTAAACATTTAGTGCCAATGGCCTCTCTATTGATGGTAGATATGCTAAGCTCCCCAAACTCTCCGCCCTGCGACTCAAGGCATCAGCCAACACATCAGACTTCTCGGGATGGTATAAAATGGTTATATCATAATCCTTAAGCAGCTCTAACTACCTCCGGTGACACAAGTTAAGATCCTTCTACTTGAACGGATGCTACAAACTCTGGTGATTGGTTTAGATATCACAAGGGACACTGTAAAAATAGTGCCGCCAAATCATCAAGGCATGAACAATAGCTGCTAACATAAGGTCGTGGACTGGATAGTTATTTTCATGCATCTTTAAATGTCTAGACGCATAGGCAATCACCCTACGGTCCTTCATCAACACCGAGCCGAGACCAATCCCCAACGCATCACAATAAACGGTATAAGACATTGAACATATAGACAATACCAATACTAGGGCTGTAGTCAAGGTTGTCTTGAGCTTTTTAAAGCTCTCCTCACACTCCTCTGTCCACCTGAACGGAGCACCCTTCTGGGTCAGACTTGTCATAGGTGCTGAGATAGATGAGAATCTCTCAACAAATCGACAATAATACCCCGCCAAACAAAGAAAACTCCGGAACGCCATAGCCGAGGATGGTTTGGGCCAACTCTGCACTACTTCCACCTTCTTCAAATTACTATGATCCCCTAAACCAGCACCATGTTACCCAATAATGCCACGAAATCTAACCAGAACTCACGTTTTGAGAACTTTGCATAAAATTTCCTATCCCAACGTCTAAAGCACAGTCCTTAGGTTCTTCTCAGGATCTTGCCGTCTCTGGGAGTACATAGGAATGTCGTCAATAAGTACAATGACGAAAGAGTCAAGATAGGGATGAAATACATTGTGCATCAAATGCATAAATGTTGTTGGGGCATTGGTCAGCCCAAATGACATCACCATGAACTCGTAATAACCATACCGAGTCCTGAAAGTGGTTTTCAGGATATATAGCTCCCGAATCTTCAATTGATGATAACCTGAACGCAAGTTAATCTTGGAAAACACTCTGGCACCCTGTAATTGATCAAATAGGTCGTCAATACGAGATAAAGAATACATGTTCTTCACTGTAACTTGGTTCAACAGGTGATAATCAATACACATACGCATAGAACCATCCTTTTTCTTTAGAAATAGGACTAGAGAACACCAAGCTGATATACTGGTCCAAATGAAACCCTTATCAAGAAATTCCTGTAACTATTCATTCAAATCCATTAGCTTAGGAGGAGCCATAAGATATAGAGGAATAGAGATGGGCTGAGTGCCCGGCAACAAATCAATACCAAAGTCGATATCTCATTCCGGCAGCATGCCCGAAAGATTAGTTAGAAGTACATCAGGGAAATCCCTCACTATTGGGAGTGACTCAACTGTAGGGGTATCAATACTAACATCTCTCACATAAGCTAGATACACGTCACACCCTCCTCAACCATTCGTTGAGCTTTATAAAATAAAATGACTCTGCTCGGAGTCTAATCTAAGGTTCCTCTCCACTCTAATCGTGGTAAGCCTAGCATAGATAGTGTCACAGTATTGGCGTGACAATCAAGAATAGCATAATGGGGTGGCAACCAGTGCATGCCCAAGATAATATCAAAATCTACCATATCGAGAAATAATAAATCAGCTCTAGTACCAAAACCACTAAGAACAAAAAAACACAACTGATACACACGATCAACAACAATAGAATCTCCCACATGTGTAAAGACATAAACATGAGAGCTCATAGAATCACGAGATACACCCAAATATGGAGAAAAATAAGATGACACATAGAATAAGTGGATCCAAGGTCAAATAAAATCGAGGCATCTCCATGACAGACCGGAACAATACCTGTAATGATAGAGTCGGAAGCATTTGCCTCTGTACGAGCAAGAAGAGCCTAGCATCTTGCCTGGCCTCCCCCTCTAGGGCGACCTCTGCCTCCCCGACCTCAACCTCCAACTGGCTGAGCAGGCGGAGTGGTAGCAGGTGTAGTGATCATAGACTAAGAACCAGGTGGAGGACGCGGTGCATGAGAAGTATGTGGAGGTGCACCCATCCTAAGTCAGGGGCAATCCCTCAACATATGGTGAGTGTCGCCACATTCAAAACAAGCTCTCGGAGGGTGTAGCTATTGTGGCTGGCTCGGGCCACGTCTGATGGACTGACCGAAAGAAGTAACCCATGCAGCAGGTACATTAAATATTGGCGGTTAATAATAAGGCTCCTAGGGCCTAGGAGTAGCCGGAATACCACTGGCGGCTGGAACAGCTGAATGAACCAGCCGAATCACATAGCTCGTACCATGTCAAACTGTAGCTGGAGCACGAGAACCAATATAAGTGCTTGACTATCGATACCTCTTGGCCTCTCTCTCCTCCTCTCTCTCCCGATTAAGCATGCCATCCACTCTCCTAGCAATACTCACGACCTGCTAGTAAAAAATATCCATCTCGGACTCCCGGGCCCTGCTAATCCTGATGCTAGGAATGATCCCCTCAATAAATTAGCTAACCCTCTCTCGAACTATAGAAACATAGGCCGATGCACGTGTAGCCAACTCACTGAAACGAACTGCATACTCTGAGACAGTTATAGTACCCTAGTGAAACTATTAAACTTAGCGCGCCATGCATCTTTGAGGCACTAGGGAACATACCCCTAAAAACATATGCGAAAATTGAGTCCATGTAAGTGAAGCAGCCTCAGTCGTACTGTCTAACTCATAAGCATGCCACCACTGATAGGCTGCTCCTCTAAGAAGAAACACAATGAAAGAAACCCCGCTCGACTTCACCACGCCCATAGTATGAAGGATACAAAGGCATTGTTCTAGAACACCCTGAGCATCCTCTAACTCCAGACCAGTGAGAGTGGGAGGACGATACTTCTTGTACCTCTCGATCCTACACTACTCCTTCTCAAAAATTGTTGCCACACCCTCGGGCTGAACTAGGGCTAAAGGTGGCACTGGCATAACCTCTAGAATTTGATCGACCTTAACCTGCTACTCTAGGGTGTGGGCGGCGAGAGTCTGTGCTCCTCCCCTGGCCTAAGATGTGGCAGGAGCAAGGGGAATCAATCCTGCCTCAGCTAGAGTACCGAACATGCTCAGGAACTGTGCAAGGGTCTCCTGAAGAGCTAGTGTAGTAGTAGGCGTCTCAGGCCTACGCTTTAACTGGTGCTACTTGCGGCTCTCCTGTGGCAGCTCATGCGGGTGCTCAGTTGCACCACGTAGACGTCCTCGGCCTCTACCCTGGCCCCAGCCTCTGGCACCTCTAACAGGAGGCGCGAGTGCTTGGTTATCTCATCTGGTTGTACGTGTCCTCAGCATCTATAAGAGAATAGAAGACAGAAGTTTTGAATTTTTAATTCATCAATTTCGCACGACGTGAAATCTTCCTAAAAATTCCATAGCCTCCCGAAGATAAGTACAAACGTCTCTGTACCAATCTGCGGGACGTTACTAAACCTTCTTATGACTCAACCCACCTATGAACCTAGAGCTTTGATACCAACTTGTCACGACCCAAATATCCCTCAATAAGAGGTCTTGATGGCACCTAGTCTCTACGAGTAGGTAAGCCTAATATTAGCAGAATAATGAACTGAAATCATAAATCTAACAACTAACTGAAACAGGTAATTATATAGCTGATATACATGATGTTCGGCATGTACAATTACCAACTCTTGAGTGCAGAAATTCCCCAAGATCCGGAACATCATAAGTCACAAGCTTCTATGAATTTGCGTAATTGTTTCTATACTTTAATAACTAGAAAAAGTAAAGGAGAAACAATGTCAAAAGGATAGATATAGACTCCGAGGTCTGCTGACGCCGCAGATGTACCTTGAAGTCTTCGGAGCAGCAGCGAGTATGCAACTAGTATCGAGGCTGGTAAGAGGTAGCTGGATCTGCACACAAAACATTTGCAGCAGAGTAGCATGAGTACACCACAGTGGTTCCCAGTAAGTGCCAAGCCTAACCTCTGTCGAGAAGTGATGAGGTCAGGTCAAGGCCCTACTGGTGTATATATTATAAATAAAGCAGGATAAAATATCGCAGTATAACAAGAGACTGAAATCTAACAAAGAATAAATCATAGAAGAATAACAGTATAGTAGACAGAAGTAACATCAGGAGATCTCCTGAGATACTGTCTCGTAGTCCCAAAAGTAAACGTGCAGAGGAATCTCCAGAGATACCGCCCCGTAGTCCCAAAGTAAATATGCAGGGGTGATTTCGCGGGATACCATCACATAGTCCCAAAGTAAATATACAGGGGGATCTCCCGAGATACCATCCAGTAGTCACAATGTAAATATGCAGGGGTATCTGCTGGAATTTCTAAATGTAAATAGGCAGCTCAAATAATGGAAATAATAGTTAGGGAGAGGAATCCTACATTTTAGACTAACTACAAGTCAAGGACAAAGCAGGAAAATCACTAAGCATGCTGCACAGAATTCAGATAAGCATTTAAGGCATGTATACATGCTATACTAGGCTAAACAGAATAAATACACATGCTGATATAATTAAATTAAGATAAAATAGGTTATTACTCAATGAAAACCGGATTTTACAACAAATATCCCATGTACGCACTTGTCATCTCACGTACATGATGCTCACATATCACAATAGTACCAAATCCTAAGGGGCATTCCAGCACACAAGGTTAGGCAAGCCTTTTACCTCGAACCAAGCTTAATCAATCGATAACAATGCCTTTTCTAGGAATATCCGACTCTCAATGGATTAAATCTAGCCAAAAGCAAATACATACCATTAATATAACTATAAGAAACTAATCTAATTAATTAAATCAAGTCTTAAGCAAGAAATTAGAAAATCGCGCCATAAATCGACCCGAGCCCATGTCTCAGAATCGGGTAAATATCAGAAAATATGAACACCCATTTACTCACGAGTTCACTCGTACCAAAATAATCCAAATCCGATATCAAAATTCAAAATCTTAGTTGAAGAACTTCTCCCATTTTCCCCAATTTTCTCAATTAAATTCCCTAATTAAATGGTAAAATCAACTTTAGATTAGTGGAATATAATCATAAATGGGTTAAAAATCATTACCGAAAAGCATCCACTAAAAATCTCCCAAATTATCCCCCAAATCCGAGCTCTCAAAGTCCCAAAATGGAAAATGGTATAAAACCCCCAAAATCCTTTTTTTCTGCCCAACATCATGTAATTGCAGGCTTCCAGTCGCACCTCCGATGCCGTATCTGTGGAATTCCATCGCAGGTGTGGATGTGACTTAAAAGGCTAGGTCCGCTTCTGCGATAAAAGGGTCGCACCTACGAGCGCGCGCCTGCGGACATTCGTCCTCCTCTGCTATCTTTTCTGCTCCTGCGAGTCCATAAGCGCATATGCGGGCATCGCAGATGCGCTATTAACCTTGCACCTGCAATCCCAGACCACTCATGCCAAATCTGCTTCTGCACTTGACCTCTCGCACGTGCAATCTCGCACATGCGGCACCGCAGGTGCAAAAAGACCAGATGTCTGAAAACTTTAGTAATAACACAAGTAAATTTTTCGATCTGTTAAGCATTTGAAACTCACTAGAGGCCCCCAGGACCTCAACCAAACATACCAACAATTCATAAAACACCATACGAACTTAGTCAAGCCCTCAAATCACATCAAATAACGCTAAAGATACGAATCACCCTCCAATTCAAACTTAATGAACTTTGAAACTTTAACTTCTACAACCGATGCCGAAACCTATCAAATCACATCCAATTGACCTCAAATTATAACACAAGTCATATTATACATTACAGACCTACTCTAACTTCCGGAATCAGAATCCGACCTCGATATCAAAAAGCCCACTTCCGCTCAAAATCTCAAAAAATTGAACATTCGCCATTTCGAGCCTATATAAACTACTGACCTCCGATTCACAGTCCGGACACACTCCTAAGTCCAAAATCATTCAATAGAGCTAACGGAACCGATGGAAACTCATTCCAGAGTCGTCTTCCCACACTTCCTACTACGGTCAAAATCCTAAGGCTTATGCTTTTATTTTAGGGACTAAGTGTCCCAAAACACTCCGAAACCAAAAGAAAAATTTGGGCAAGTCACATAAGCAGAAACAGATATAATCGGGGCTACTACTCTCAAAACAATTGGCCTGGTCATTACAACAACATTCATCAACCCTTTCATCTTAAATTTATACCAATACAACTCAGATGGATTCCATATTAGCAATAATACTCATGTTTTGCTCACATAGGAATTTTATCAAACACCTTATGAGCATAAAGCCTCATATCCCTCATTAATGGTTTTTCTACACACAATAAGCCATTCTCTCTCTCCTCGATAAATTCCAAAATCTGAAATTTCATATTGTAAAAATCATTCTTCTTTACCCATAAGATAAACAACATACTTAACCAATAATCAATCATGAATAACCCAAATATATAATTGGTCATGCTTTTCTATCAAACTCATCAACTCATATCTCATGAACATAGAGTCTATAGTCATTTATCCAGTGCTATAATAAATTAGAGAATGAGGATATTACGTTTTGATGTTCAATCCTCTTGAATTCATGTTCTAGGGTTTATTTTCTAAACCATGATGTCCCAATCGAATATCTAATGATTTAGAGGGTTTAACCATGTTAATAAGGTAACTGGGAATTAAAATTAACTCAAAATCACCATTAGAGCTTACCTTGGAGGGTGGGGATCGTTGAGGAGTTAGGTTCTTGAGAACATCCCATTCTAGATCAAGTTTTTGTGTTTTGGGGTGTGAGGTACAAAGTAGAGCTTATGATGGGGTGCTGTTATCCTAATTAAACGTATTAAGTTTATCGGTGTTATGATCTTTTACAATTCGCCCTTGGGGCAAGATATTGTGAAATAGTATCATAGATACAACTATCAGATATCGCAGGATGCAGTGGTTTAGGATTGAATCAGTATTTCTAATGTGGGCGGTTCGAGAAAGACAACCTTCAGGAAAGTTTAAAGTTAGTAGCGATTGTGGATTCAAGTTCTAGGAAGATAAATTTTACTAAGGCAATAACTGAGTAGAAAATGATGAGAAAGACATGTGGGAAGTGTCAGGCGGAGTTTTGAACTTCTAAAAGGCCAGGTGTAAGAAGCGTAGGTCGAGCAGTTGATTAAAGGAGTGAGTTTGCCCAAAGTGGGAGAGTGGCAGAGCTGTATAGGACTGGTGGTAGGAAGAATATGCGCCTTAAGGAGAATTTGGAGCGATTTGAGAATACTGGTGCTTGGCTATAAGGAGGTCTACGGATCTAATTTGTAGTAGGGGTTCTGGCGCGGCAGGGGATTTAATATAACGGAAAGGAGCCCCTTAAATGAAGAAGGATGCAGCATAAGTTCGAATTGAAAGGATGTTGCCGCACATTTACATGATGTCCACGAAGGGTAAATGGACCTGTGCATCTGGAGAGTGAGCTCAGACTCAGGAAGGGTCATTGATGTCGTAGTGATTGTACCCTGTGCAGCAGTGTTGGAAGATGCCGGGAAGAGCCTTCTATAGGTGGGTCACACAAGTAAGCAGGTTAGCAGTCGCATGGCAGGCGAGGTCTCTGCGAAGAATTTTATTGGTTATGTAGCAAGAGATCGGTCGTGCGAAGGTAGTGGATGATTCAGAGTATTAAATAATGGGGTTTTGCGGAGAGAAACCACAAATTTATGCGGTTAATCGCGCAAGGTTATGTCGATGGAAGCTAGGGAATCTTGGTGAATTACAGAGTTATGAAAAATGGCTTCAAGCTACGTGGGAGAGTCCCACCGCTTATGATTGGGTTGCATGGTTAACTACTTACGAGATTTTTGGCTAAAAGCATATAGATGGGCTATTTCAGCTATGGGAAAGGACCATAAGTGGTAGTTTGAGCAAAGGAAGTATTAAGGGTGGGCTATCGTTGGTCCTATTGGCCCATGTTCAGACTTGGGGAAAGATTCAGGATTTTGCTTTACATAGATGCAGGTTCCAGGGGAAGTGATTCGGTGGGTTCTTCGCCAAGGGGGTACTCATGTGATGGGAGACTCATAGAGTTGATTATATTTGGGGCCAAGTCAGAGCGGGTGGCTCTCAACAATGGTCATGGTGAATTCACAAGATAAGGTGTGATGCCTAATGACTTCGAGCCTATAGGTGCAGTTGAGAATCAAGCTTTTACAGCAGCTTACGAATGAAGACTCGGAACGGTTTTTGATGTTTTGGCTTGCGATGTAGCAATTGGGAAGTGTGAAAATAGTTTGTGAGACTGAGACAACATGGTCTCGTGATTCTAGGTCACTCGAGATGAGTGCAGATGGTGTATGCTATGTGTCGTATGGAGTTAATATTAATTCTAAGGCAATCAAGGATAAATTGGAAGAAGGTAGATTGATTGGCCATAGTTGAATATGGCATATTGGTGTTAGCGATCAGTTTCCTCAGCGTGATCGAGTTATGCAAGTGAGTTGTGACGGTGCGTACGAGGCTTGCCAGCCGCCGTAATTGATATTATTCACAAACATTCTTATGTTATGGCTTGTTATGTGGAAGCGGACTCCGAAAGGGCTATGGTGCCTTAGACCACTACTTAGATGGTTGCATATTCTACGGTTATGAGTATTCACCTATGTGTTGCTATGGTTCTCCTAAAGTGAGTTTAGTGAAAAGCTTCGATGTGATGAAATATTAATCTATTAGCAATTCTGGAATTATGATGAGGAAACGTGTCCTGTACATTGGCATGTCAGGTGCAGCGAGTAGTATGGAATTTGAAATGAGAATCAAAGCTTTAGTTCGGTGTGGACAAGGATGTCACAAGCTCGGATGAGCAGGAAAGGAGTTTCGATGTTTAAAGTAAGTTGGTATTGTCTTCAGCGTCACCTGAGATTGGTGTATTGTAAAAAGGGCTTGTATCATGGTTAATGATTCTTGATCTATTTTCAGCGTTAGTGCGGTCGGTGGGTTGGAGGTAAGACCCATTTATTTATCATGGTAGATGGTGGGAGTGTGTCCCACAGGAAGATTGTATAATCGTAGCACGTAGCCACTTGATTGATTAAAGATTTAAACCAAGAATGAGGATTTGTGATGATATCGTTAAATTGAGAATCTATGCCTGGAGGGCACTTAGTTACTGAGTTGTGGACTGTGGTCGAGTACTCCGGTTATGATGGTTGCCCTTGTGTGTTATGAGAAGAGGGAAATTAGTATGGACCTTTGAAAGGTTATTAACTTAGTTTGATATGATCAGGATCGACTTGGGGTCGGTGGAGGGATTTAAATGTGAATTTGGGCTCTATGTCAGGCCAGTTGTATTCATTTCAGTAATGCGCTCCTTATAGAGGGGTTGTTAGGGTGTTATTCCGTTGGCAGATATTTCATGTAGTGATGCATTGCACCTTGCGAGTGGTGAGACGGCTTGGGAAATTGCTTATGTGTTGAGGATCCATGTAGAAATGATGTGTTATGAGCAACATGGCTCTTAAGATTCAGACTGTACATCGCACCTGAGTTGTGCTTGAGTTTGTAGCCTATAGCGCTATATGTCCCCTCAGGGATGGTATTATGCACCTAGCGTGCTTGTGACCGAAATTCGGTGTCTTATTGTAATGAGCAATTTAGCTCGATGTTCAATCTCCTTATGCGAGATCTATGTTGTTCGGATTGGGTTGCGCGCCGCAACAGTGTGATGTTGAGTGTAGTTTTCTATATGCTATTTTTGTATGTCCCGCTTCCTATTTTCTAAGGAAAGTCTGTATTAGTGAGGGGGTTAGGTACTTCCTTCCAAAGTTCGTTTTCCATTTGTATCGAGTTCGAATTGGTGGCCTATTGGCACGTGGTAGTATCATATGAGACTTTAATAATGTCTGGGGTGGCTTATTGCCTGAGCAGGCGTATCGGATGAGACGAGATCCCTTGATCTAGGACTCTGTGCAATCCAGCTGTATGAGGTATGTTATGGAGATAACACCATTATTGGGTTCAGAATGAGGTGAAGGTTTTTGTCAGGAGTATAGGCCTAATGGATTGTTGACCCGGCAGTTGATTATGAATATTTGCACATTCCCTTCCGTCGTGGCGGTATTGTAAAGGTTGGAGTATGACCTGTGTATGTCATGGGGTGCAATTGGAGCATCAGATTAGTAGGATTTAGACTAAGTGGATCCGAAAAAGGTCATTGTGGTCCGGTGAGTAAAGTGATGCTAGGTGTGAATTCAGCAAAGTTATGCAGTTGTGTTTGAGTACAACGTGTGGTGATTAATATGGTGACCTTATGGTGGAAACAGGTCGGGCGTGAAATTCCAGATGTTGGAATTGGGCTTTAAGGCGCATCTGCGTGAATAAAAGAGAATATCTTCAGAATGGATAAAGCTAATGTGCTCAACTGAGCTGTGGTAGCACGGGAAGGTGGATGAGAAGTTAAACAATGATTTCAGAGCACTCCAGTGCAGTTCTCAGCACGTTTGAGGACAACGTATGTTTAAGTGGGAGAGAATGTAACGACCCGACCGGTCGTTTTGAGTCCCAGTGCCCCGTTCAGCAGTCAGAGGCCATGAACAGCTTCCTTTCAGGTATTATGACTCGTACGCGTGGTCGGAATTAAGTTCTAGGAAGTTCAAAGTTGATTTGGAAAGAAAATTCTCATTTCAGAAGCTTAAAGTTGAAAGAATGAACTAGGATTGGAATTTTAAGTAAACGACCTCGGACTCGGGATCTGAAGGTTCCAACAGGTTCATATGATGATTTCGGACTTGGGCGTATGCCCTGTTCGGGTTTTGGATAACCCGGGAGCATTTTGGCGCCTATTGTGGAAGTTAGCATTTTAGAAGAAATTTCATAAGTTTGGCTTGAAGTGCATTTCAGTGCTATCAATGTCCGTTTGGGATTTCGAGACTGTGAATAGCTCTGTATGGTGATTCTGGAGTCGGTGGCGCGATCGGAAGTGAATTCGGTGGTCCGTTTTGTAACGCCCCAAATTTGAGGGACATGACCGGCGCTCGACCGGGTTTCCCCAGTCAAGCGGACCTGGTTGCCTTTCTTACCCCACGTGTTTCCCCGCATTTTTCATTACTTATTAGCCAAAAGAAATAAACATTTATAATTAAAACACCTATTTATTACAAAACATGCACACGGTACATGATTTTAGTGTGGTTTACGTTTTACATAGCCCAACATACAAGATACATATCACATAAGTTCATGACCCACATTTTTCTGTCTACGGAGCCTCTAAACATGAAAAAGGATGATACAGTACTTGCCGGTAACAAGGCTCCAGCTATACCTTATACTAACATCAAAACAAGATCCCAAGACAGATACGGCATGAGCCACGCAGGGCCCCGAAAGGAAAGGGGCTCACCAATTCAGCTGACGGGAAGTGTTGAGGAGCTACGGTCGGTGGACTGGAGTACCTGCTATGGATCCACCTACAATCATAACACGAATGTAGCGCCCCCGGCAAAAGGGACGTTAGTACACTTGAATTGTATTGGTATGTATGAACAAACTTTGCTCCAAGTAAACTCAAACCATACATAAGTAGGTGACAGTAATAGAAGCAACAATCAAATGCACAAGGAAGGAACAATCAAGTCAGACAAGTTTACAATCTCTCCTGTTTTCCCCTTCCGCATTTCCACATCAATAATTTCACAATTTGCTCATATTTTCATTTCAATAGTGATTGCGATCACTTTCCACCCTTATTACCTCGGCCACCCTTATTACCTCGGCCACCGTTATCACCATAACCCACACCTTATAACTTCGTGTTGCGGCGCGCAACCCAATCCCACCGTACAGTTACAATTCACAAACAACACAACAACAATGAACAATTCACAAAGATCAACAACAACACTTCTTAAGAAGTAACAACAACTATTTACAAGTATTTCCATAACCATCAATACTATTTCCATCATATTCAACAACTCACATGTGTTTTACGTCACAACAATAATTGCCCACAATAAGCCATAGATGTTGCTATCATAGTTATTCCAGTTGCATCATTTACGATTTCCTTCCGTCATTTGTTCCTCATCTCTTACCACATATCATATTCACAATCATACCAATCACACGAATTTCACAACTAATCCACGTAATTATCACATACCAAACATTCGAACACAAAACAAGGCGATTTTACAAAGGTCAAGGTTAGCCATACATACCTGGAGCCGAATTCCCTTTTAACTTCTATTTTCAATTCACCAAATAATCTAGCAATGTCAATCTAGTGCACAAATTAATACACATAACTTAGAATTGGGGTTCACAAATGCTACTCAAACTTATTTAGGTTATCAACCCTTCTTTTGCAAACCTCTATCTCTACCCAGTTTCCCCCTTGCTAGGTTTTAGGTTTTAAGAAGGCATGCATGCACAATTTCAACCACTAATTTCAAGAATCAATGCATGAGACTCCCCCCCCCCCTTTAGTTTAAACCTGAAAATCAAGGAAAAAGGATAGGGATTTTACCTGCAAGAATGGGGGTGAGGGCAATTACTTTGAATTTTCTCGGCCCGGATAGTTTTGAAGAATCAAATTGATGAAGATTGCTTTCTCTCTCAAGAACCCTCCCTTCCCTCTCTCTTATTTTGTTCAGAAGATCATTGAAAATGAGGGGTTGGGGTGTTTTATTAAAAAGGTGGTCGGGTCTAAAATTTTAGAAAAATAGAAGCCCGAGCAGGATCTGCGATCGCATTTTGCGGTCGCAGAATTGAAATGCGCTCCGTAGAAGTGCCCCAAAACTCTGAGCGTTCTGCTTAGGTATGCGACGGGAATGCGGCCCGCATTCCTGTTCTGCGGTCGCATAATGCACCGTAGAACTGACCTTCACAAATCCTTGAGGAATTTATGCGACGATTATGTGGTCCGCATATTGATTATGCGATCGCATAATAGACCGCATTTTCAACATCAATTTCGACTAACCTTCTGATTAAATCTGCGGCAGAAATGCGGTCTGCATACCTGATCTGCGACCGCTTTCTGGACCGCAAAAATGGCAATTTTCTGGAAAATTTTGACACTTGATTTTTAAGTGCAAAATCAGTAAAAAGGGTCTGAATAATTTTTACACATTCCCAAAACATATACGGAACTTGACACTACGAAGTACTAGGCTTTGAGCACAAATTTTCATGGGGCCTTACACGTAGGTCATTTTGGATCCATTTGGCTAAAGATAGAAATTTGAAGGTTTTTGAGAAGTTGGACCAGAGGTGGACCTTTTGATATCAGGGTTGGAATCCGATTCCAAAAATTGGAGTAGGTTCGCAATGTCAAATATGACTTGTGCGCAAAATTTGAGGTCAATCAGACGTGATTTGATAGGTTTAAACATCGGAAATAAAAGTTTGAAATTCTAAAGTTCATTAAGTTTGGATTGGGGGTTGATTCGTGATTTTAGCGTTGTTTGATGTGATTTGAAGCCTCGAGCGAGTCCGTAATGTGTTTTGGGATTGGTTGGTAAGTTTAGTTGAGGTCCCGGGGGCCTCGGGTGGATTCCGGGTGGTTAACGGATTGAAAAAATGGGATTTTTGGATAGCTGAAGGAATCTAATTGCTAGTATTTTCGCTTCTGCGGTGGGTTGACCGCAGAAGCAGCATCGCAGACGCGGAAGGGGAGCCCTAGAAGTGGTTTTTGGTCTAACGCTTGAGCACCTCAGATGCGGCCAAGGTTCCGCAGAAGCGGGACCGCATCTGCGAGAAATGGTCGCAGAAGCGGATGTGAGTATTTTGGAGAGTACCGCAGATGCGGTCGAAGTTCCGCAGAAGCGGGACCGCATCTGCGGGTGGCGCGTCGCAGAAGCGAGAGAGGGTTGGCTTAGGGAAGACCGCAGATGCGGCATTTGGACCGCACCTGCGGAACCTGTCACGACCCAAACCGAAGGGCTGCAACGGGCACCCGGTGTCTTACTCGATCGAGTACCAATGCAACATATCTTTCTTATCATACTATAATGGGTAAGTGAGCCAGAAAACCCATCATGAGATAACAAGAATGAATCAGAAGGGAATGCTCAGCATATGACGACCCAACATGATATGCAAACTTTTACATGTGACATACGGGCCTATAAGGCCGACATGACCATTTGTAAACTCAAAACATAAGCCTACAAGGACATAAAAGTATCCATACACCTGACATCTGTCTACAAGCCTCTAAGAGTACCTAATATCATAAAGGTTGGTATAGGGCCCCACCATACCAATCAATACATATCCGAAGCATACTGACCAAATAGGCAACTCCATAGCAAGTGGAGTGCCAACACCTTCCGCTGAGCTGATAGCCTACTTGGAGGAATGTCAACCTGTCTATCGGGACCTGCCGGCATGAAACGCAGCGTCCCCAGGAAAAAGGGATGTCAGTACGAATAAAGTACCGAGTATGTAAGGCATGGAATCATAAACAAGAAAAGTAATGTAAAGAGAGATAGAGGAGATACAACCCGTTACATATAAGTGCCTCTGGGGGCTACTGACATGAAATGCATAATACATATATATACATAAACATTTAAAAAGCATACGCCTCTATGGGCATCATCATCATCATATCATACCCGACCTCAAAGAGGACTCGATAAAAACGTACCCGGCCATCATAAGGCTCGGTAGAATCGTACCCGGCCACGTGGAGCTCGGTAAACCCAACTGATGAGTGGTTGCACAATAGGTGCCGTACCCGGCCGACTATAGTGCGGCTCGGTAGAGTAAAATAGATACTACATATAATGCATGCTAGACTCATGGAATCACGTTCTAAACCTTTCGGAGCGACTTAAGGTTGTTGCACCTTCGATTAACATTATGGACAAATATACCCTCAATATGAACCTCAGTAAGATTCAAGGATCATACACATTTGCTTAGATTAACTTTATAAGGAAAGAACAACATGGACAATCTTATTTTCTAGGAGTAGATCCGTTATGAATTAGCGTACCTTTTATGTTCATGTCACTTTAGATCATGCCAAAAAAAAGAAGTAAGTGCCTTAACATACCTTGTACATTCTTCCCAACCTCAAGCTATGCAATTTCACGGCTCCTTAGTCTACAATAAGAGAAATGACACTCTCATTATCGTTTAAGCGCCGTAACTATTATGTATCAACCGCAATCTATTTTACAATGAAATGGATAGCACCTCCCCTATTTATATGACTTCACAATAGTCAAAACAATTACAAACAGTCCAACATACCCCTATCACTTCATACACAACACGACAACCATAATAGTGTCAAACAATCCGAAAATGTTACGATGAACGACCAACAAACAACCATTCCATTATGAGGTGTTTATCCACACCCTTCCTCCTCTCAACTCCATAAAACTACTAGTAAAAGAGAAAACCCAATACCAACACGAAACAACCCAAAAACAGTCCAGCAAGTTCATCAACTCAAAAATAATTTTTCGGTTTACTTAAACACTATTCGACTTATCTTTTCTTTCAAATTGAGAAATACAACCAAAAGTACATCATTACACCTCTTATCCAATAAACCAGCCATGAATTTAACTTAAAAATAAGTTCACAACCAGCCAACCATTGCACAAGATCAAACGACATACCATTCTTCCAAAACTAGCTAGGTCTATTCTTTACGATCAAGTTACAACTCGCAAACGCATAGATAATGAAAGGAGAAGCATAAACTTAACTTGTACTGAGTATAAACCACGAAACCTGGTCCTTTTTCATCAAAAATAAGTTCATCAACACGGCTACAAGAAGGAGAAAGAGAATCTAGCAAGCTGTCCGGACTTTTCAGCACTAGAATTGCGTCGTAGCATCCGAAATAACCTAGGGTTTGTGTGGGATTTTTGGGGAGGAGTTGCAGGGGATCAATTTGATTTTCTTGGTCTGAAAGATAATGAAATAAATGAGTTTAATATCCCTTAAAAGTACCCTCTCGGCCGACCTTTGGGCTTTTAATTGAGGCCTTTCCTTTTAGCCAGTAGGTGATGCACCTACATGTCACCTACTAGCTGCGCAGTCTCTCAAAAATGTGAATATCTCATTTCTCCAATATTGTATCAATGAACGGTTTAATTCCTTGGAAACTATACTCGTATATCTTCAATTTGTTAGGTAGATCATCCCTTAATTCCAATTACATTGGGAGAAAAGCTCAGTTACATTTGACCTTATTTTCAGCATATTTATGAATGGACTTGTGATGACCTTTTCCTACTTTTGTTCAACAACTCGCTTGACTTCAGAACATAACACCAACTATCATACGACTAAAACAACTCATAATATAATCTCCTTATAATGTTAATAACCCTTGTCTCACCCCAAAAGTACATGGTAAAAAATTCCAACTTGTCGACTTTCAACGAAACTTATTTTCTTCAATTTGTTTAGCTCTAAGCCTTCAAACCCTCTTGCTACTTGGTATTAGTGACCTTAAATATTTGTAACCTCTATATTAACATGATGAACTAACTTTGTAAGCTTTTCAAAGATGATTCCATTTCGGAGCTTACATTAATTTGCTTATGATGTACTCTTAGGTACGAAAACATTGGGTGTAACAGAACCGCAGAAGCGGTCAAAGGACCGCATGTGCGGAAATACCTGGAGGCAGAAAAGTGTTTTAAAAATCGGGAGTTGGCTATTTTCTCAAATTTTTCATGGCTTGGGCGATTTTTGGGGAGCTTCACGAGGGGGATTTTCGTCATCAATGTTAAGGTAAGTTATTCCCGCCTATTTTGAGTTAAATACATCAACTATGTATGGATTTAAGCATTGAAATTAGTATAAATTTGAGGTTTTGGTGGAAAACCTAGAAAATCATATTCTTGGAATTTAGCCACGATTTTGGGTATGGAATTTAGAGAAAATTATATATTTGAGTTCCTAAGGTCATGGGTAATCTTTATCTTCAAAAAAGTTCGGATTTCGGGCACGTGGGCCCGAGGACGTTTTGGCCAACTTTTCGATCGGGGTTAGGAATTGCAATAAATTAGATTGTAATGAATAATTGAGCATATATTAATGAATTTGTGTAACCGTGGCTAGTTTTGGAGTGTGGTGCATCAATTAGAGTCTTCGGAGGGGCGTGGAGTGCCGGTCATGGATCTTCGGAGCGAGGCGAGTCTACTTTCTAACCTTGTAAGAGGGAATTGTCCCCTTAGGCGAGTTAATTGGTTATGTGCTCCTATTTGAGGGGGCTACGTACGCACAAGGTGACGAGAGTACGTGCGTAGTCACTATTATGCTATTGTCCGGGTAGTTTAGGACCCAAAAGCATGCTACTTTGAATATTTGAAATCCTAAGGATAGTTGAATTGCTCAAACCACATCAAAACGATAAATGAATTCCTAACGAGATGTAAACCTTATTTTCTTAAATTGTTAAAAGAGAATTAGCTTTTCTTTGAATAATTTCCCCATGTTGGCTTCGTGATTGAATGTCTTTATGTGTTTATTTTGGAACGAGCCGAACACCTCAGCAGATTAAATAGATGCATCTATAGGCGCGCCCTCGACCCTCGGCAAGTGCACATGTTATTTCTGTTAGAACGAGCCGTCGTCCTCGGCATGACTTGCGCATGATTTATTGTTGTTTGAGAAATTTAAATTTAAAATTTGCCCTTCGTGGCTTGGTATAAAATGGTAAGATAATGACGAGTAAAATCTTGGAACCTCCCTATTATTTGAGTAAGGTATTACCTGTTTTCTTGCTCTATGTGTTATAATTGTTGGATAAATCCATGTTTTCCCTACATCATTACCATATTATTATTGGACCACTAGTAAGTGTCAGAGTTTACCATCTCGTCTCTACTTCTTCGAGATTAGACGAGATATTTGCTGAATACACGTTGTTTTCGTACTCATACTACACTTGCTGTGCATTTTTATTGCACAGGTTTAGGTGTGGCTAGTGGCATAGCAGCATGGTTAGCACGGA
Source organism: Nicotiana attenuata (assembly GCF_001879085.1). Lineage (NCBI taxonomy): Eukaryota > Viridiplantae > Streptophyta > Magnoliopsida > Solanales > Solanaceae > Nicotiana > Nicotiana attenuata. The sequence goes on from NW_017670281.1 coordinate 18,476, forward strand.
GACTAGGTGAGCTGTATTCCCTCGAGGCGACCCGCAGCTAGTATAGTCTCTTTCAGAATTTTATTTATTTCCTGTCCAATTGTATTCCGGACTGACGTTACACTTTATTTAAATTTTCTTAAAAATTGCTCATGCACTTGTTACACTGGGTTCTGGGATGGTTTTGAAAGATTTGTACAAATTGCTTATTATTTAATTTGAATTGAAGTAGTGACCTTCTTTTTTATGAAAAATGTAAGGAAAAATCCAAGATTTCAAAGGTATTAAAAAGAGAATTTAATTGGTTGTTTAGTTGGCTTGCCTGACAGCGGTGTCCGGCGCCATCACAACCCGTAGTGGATTTTGGGTCGTGACATTCGAATAGACCGCCACTTTCTTATCGGCCTAAGTTTGTCTAATTACGGCTTCGGCCCGGGCATCCACAACTTCGGCTTTTATCTTCAAAAGATTGGACTCAAATTCTGTAATCTTATCTGTTTGGACAAAACTATTCGCGCAGCTAAGCAAAGTCGAACCTTGAGGGTAGAAGCTTTAGCCAGAGCGCCCTTTTCTGTTACAGTATGAGCGTGCGCCCGAGCCTTTAACTCATCATACTCACGTTTGGCTTGAACAACTTCACTCCTAAGGCGTTCCAGGTCTCCAGTGTTCTTCTTCAGCTAAAGTAAATGAAACGTCAGGCTCAGGAATAGAAAAGAGATCATACGCCCCATCTAGAGCAGTGAGTACCTGTTCCTCGAGGTAGGTTTCATAGTTCAGGCTTCGACTCACCTCGCACCTCAAGCACGCCAACTCGTCTTCTCTCTCATCACAAAGATGCCTAAGGGACTTCCCCCTTTCCACGGCTTTTCGCAACATGGCCTCACAATGAAGTAGCTCGAACTTGAGCTTGTCAAAAGCCTATGAAAGAGAAACTCGACGAGAGAGTAAAAACTGCAAGACTATAAAATCGACACGGACGGCAGAAAACCCTTCTCGGAATAGAGCTGCTGAGCTTCCTCGAAAGTTGAGCGCAAATCTACTAGTCCCGATCCGTCTATCCCGAAGGAACACCACCTGATGGGGACATGATCACTTAGCCTATGCGGCTACTTATTTTGAACATCCCTCGAAGTACCTTCGAGGGGGAAGACGCATCCTCGCCAAGCCCCCGGCATGGACTCGTCTTGCTGAAAGCACGACTACCCTATGAAAGCCCTTTTTCCTTATTATTATCGCTCCGTAGCCTAGAAGCTGACGACCCTTCTCTCCCTTCAAGAGGACATGCTCTTCCCCCAAAGGATACCCCGATGCCTACGGTGATGGGGTTAGTATGCGTAAAAAGAAAGTGCCCTTAAAGGAGCAAACCACACAGCACGTACTGTGGTGTTTGGCCTCCCATCTGCCTTTAGACAGTACTTCCCACTTACGCTCATTGTAAGTCGAGCAAGTCGCCGGCTTCCGAGCCAGTTTGTCAGGTCGGGTACCTCGCACATCATCCATGAAACTGGTGTAGAAAGGGAAAGGAAGGCGCATTTACAGAACCTGTCTATACCATAAGCAAAACTACGAAGGCACAAGTAAGCCACTTACGTGTAAAATTCCACTCCTACAGGATGACTGAAACTCACGGGGATAACATCAGCAGTCCGTACTCGAACGAATCGGCTCATCCACTCCCGATCTCCATCTTCTTTGTCATCAACAACGAAAGGTGTGGTGGATCGGCACCGTAAGGTTAGTGGACCTCGATGGAGAAAAGGCCGGTGCATCCTAACAAGGTGACTAAGCGTGAATTCAAATCTCGGTCTCTCTGCAAAGAACCTCATCATTGTCGACGCCCCCTTTTTCTCGCGAAATCGGGTTTACGACATTCGGGAAGACAACTCTATTCCCGTTTGGGAATTGGGTTTTTGGAATTGAAGAGTCGCCACCTAATGATTAAGTGCATTAGGACACTAGGAAGGGTTTTTGAGTTGAAGAACCAGAGTTTGGGTAAGGGTTAGAAATTATCTCGAGGGGAAGGTGTTAGGCACCCCTCAAGATCCACTAGTGTGGTTCCCGGCCATGCTATGTTGTGACTTTAATGTAAACAAGTATACAAATAGATATACACATAAGGGTTACAAACAAACATGTTGAAATTTGTAATTTATTGGGGAAGGGTCTAAAATGCAGAAAATTAGTCAAGCCGTTGAGCAAATAAAAGGGAACTTAAAAGGGGTAATGCAACCAATTAAAGGGGCTTTAAGTAGTTGAAAAGACAGAATTCATTAGTAGTAAACTAAGTTACCTGAAGGAAAGGGGTCCTAGGTTTATAAATCACATGGATCATCCACACAACACTGGTAACCAATCGTACCCGTAGTGTTATCGTGTGATCATCATCTCCATGTCTACCCTTCCCACCCCGTTAAGGTATTACGTGCGAAATGGTATCGTTACCTACAACATGCTATTACCCGTCCCACCTATCAGTCCTGGAGGCTTTTAGGACCACTAATCCTAAAGGGAGGAAGCTTGGCTTTTTAGAGGTTTAAAAAGGTTAAAATACTAAGGCGTCAGGCAAAACACACGAAACAATTATGGGAGCACAAAAACAATTAATGCTCAGATAAACCTCCTTTAATCACAGAAATCATATAGTTTAGCACGTCTTACATATAGTGATTAGGTCCAAATTATTCTTAACATTAGGCGGGCTGATTCATTACATATTCTCAGACAAGAAAGTCCGCATGAGACTCGCCTGGCTGTAATTTATCAAAGGCTGATGCAGTTAATTAACTACCTACTGGTTTGCCTAAGTGATAACTTATAGGCATGGCATCTACTGGTTTCAGAGATAAAGGAGTAAAATTAATTACAGAAAATTGCCAGTTTTAACAGAATGATACGAGTTCTGCAGTTGGTTACTACTGACAGACTAATCTTAATGCGAGTGATTCAGATTTGGGTTGACAGTTCCTATAGGCATGCTTTCTAGCGTCGTTAATCTTAACACTTTTTACAGGTGTGGGAGGATGTGAGGCCCCGTAATAATTTGGGCTCAAAACCTAGTAACTTGTGGTGTCGACTCGCCGCGGTTCTGACCCTTGATATTGATCTAAGCTTTTAAAAATCAAAGAATCAATTTTCCAGAAAAATACCATTTCTGCGGCCCAGAATGCGGTCGCAGATATAGTATGCGGACCGCATTCCTACCGCATAGTGAGTAAGTGGTTTGGTTATAATTGAGGTCAAAATGCGGTCACTATGCGACCGCATAACTGATATTCAGACCGTATTTCCACCGTAGAATAAGGCAATGTATCAGTCAAAATTGAGGTCAAAATGCGGTCCACTATGCGACCGCATAACTGATATGCGGACCGCATTTCCGCGGCATACCCAAACAGTGGGATCAGGTTTTGGGATACTTTTTGCGGTCCATTATGCGGACCGCATTTCGTGTCTGCGATCGCAGAATGCGACTGCAGACCTGACTAGGCCCCAGTTTTTCTAAAAATTTATACCCGACCCCTTTTTAATAAGACACCCCAACCCCCTCACTTTAATAAGTTCTGAACAAAATAAGAGAGAGGAAGAGAGAGATTCTTGAGAGAGAAAGTTGCCTTCTTCAATATTTGATTCTTCGAAACTATCCGGGCCGGGAAATTTCAAAGTGATTGTCTTCATCCCCATTCTTGCAGGTAAAATCCCTAACCTTTTTCACCGTATTTCAGGTTTAAACTAAGGGGGGGAGTCTCATGCATTGGTTCTTGAAAATAATGGTTGAAATCATACATGCATGCTTTTTAAAACCTAAAATTTAGTAAGAGGAATTGGGTAGGAGTAAAGGGTTATACAAAGAAGGGGTTGAAAACCTAAATAAGTTGAGTAGCAATTGTGAACTACTATTCTAAGTGATATGTGTTAACTTGTGCACTAGATTGACGTTGCTAGACTATTTGGTGAATTGAAAATATAAGTTAAAAGAAAATTCGGCTCCATGTATGTATGGCTAACTTTAACTCTTGTAGAATCCCCTTGTTGTGACGAGCATACGGTATGTGTACCTTGTATGAAAATATGTGAATTGATTGCCTTAGTTGATTTCCATACCACCAAGTTATATGTGATTGTGAGAAGTGATTTGATGTGCCTATCTTGTTATGTGCAAAGTTTGTAAAAGCTTGAGGATGTCGACATGGAAGTATGTGTTTACTTATGTGAACTATTTGTGAATTCTTGTGATTAATGTGCCTTGAACGTGGTTGGTTAAGTCTTCCGATATGATGGTTCAAGTAAATGGCAATAAACCAAATGTGGGTATGTGAATGTGTTTGTGTGGTAAGATCTGTGTAACAAATGATGGAAAGAAATCGTAATTGATGCAATTGAAACAACTGTGGTAATATCATATGTGGATTGTCGTGGGCAATTATCGTTGTGACTTAATTGGCATATGAGCTGTTGAATATGATGGAAATAGTATTGATGGTTATGGAAATTTTTAATGAATTGTTGTTGTTGTTGTTATTGTTGCTCCTTGTGAATTGTTGTTGTTGTTGTTGTTGTTGTGAATTGTAATTATTCAGTGGGATCGGGTTGCGCGCCGCAACACGAAGTAATAAGGTGTGGGTTGTGGTGATAAAGGTGGCCGAGGTAATAAGGGTGGCCGAGGTAATAAGGGTGGAAAGTGATCGAAATCACTATTGAAATGAAAATAAGTGAAAATTGTGAAATCATTGATGTGATAATGTTGAAGGGGAAAAGGAGAGTTTGTGAAACTTGTTTGGCTTTGATTGTTTCTTTCACGTGCATTTGATCGTTGATTCTATTGATATATGTTGCTTGTGTGTTATTTGGTTCTACTTGGGGTGAAGTTTGTTCATACATACCAGTACAATTCCCATGTACTGACGTCCCTTTTTCCGGGGACGCTACATTCGTGTTATGATTGTAGGTGCAGGTACTTCAGTCCATTGACAGTAGAACCTTATCCACTTTCCGTCAGCTGTATTGGTGAGCCCCGTTCCTCTCGCGCCCAGCGTGGCTCATGCCGCTTTTCTTCCCGGAGTCTTATTTTGGTATTTGTGTAAGGTATAGCCGGAGCCTTGTTGCCGGCATTTCCATATTATTCTTTAGTTATAGTTAGAGGCTCCGTAGACAGGTTGTGGGTCGTGTCGGGCATGGGAATTTTAAATAGAAATGTTGATGTTTGGCAACGATGTATAAAACTTGTAATACCTTTAATATGGCGAATGAAATTGCTAATGAAAATGAAATGGAAATCGTTAATGATATGTTTATAGAATTTGATTAGTGGAGTCCATCTCCGATTTATTCATGAGTTAGTTTGGGGTAGAATGAGATCTAACAGGCTTGCTCGGTCGGGTTTACTCGGTTGAGCGCCGGTCGTGCTCCTCGAATTTTGGGGCGTGACAAACTTGGTATCAGAGCCTAAGGTTTTAAAGTGTCCTAGGATGTCTCGGAGCCGTGTCTAGTAGAGTCCTTCTTATAGGTGTCCTAGGATGTCTCGGAACCACTCATAATACTGCGGATCTTGAGCTCGGACGAAAAATCGGTTCATCTGTTCTTCCTCTAAGGCCGGCCTGACCTTAGCAGCCTCGGATCTCCATCGAGTAGCATACTCGCGGAATGTCTCAGTGGGTTTCTTTTTCAGATTTTGGATGTAGAAGATATCTGGTGCATTTTCTATATTGAACCTGAACCTGTCCATGAAATCGGACGCCATTCCTGCCCAGCTCATCCACTTCCTGGGATCTTGGTTAATGTACCAAGATAGCGCATCGCCTTTCAAACTTCTCATGAAGAGTTTCATGTGAATCTTCTCATCTCTTCCTACACCGACCACTTTGTCACAATATGTCCTCAGATGGACTCTAGGATCCCCCGAGCCGTCAAACATTTCAAACTTAGGAGGTTTGTACCCCTCGGGAAGCTCAACGTCCGGCTGGATTCAAAGATCCTCATAATTCAGCCCTTCAATGCCTTTGCTTCCTTCCACGCCCTGGACCCGGCTAATCAATTTCTTGAGCTCGGCCGCTAGGTTCTTGATGAGAGAGCCTTTGTCATCAGACTCTGGTGTGTTTGTGTAGTGTGGCAGGGTTTCCCAATATATGGGTGTGTGGTGGGGATGATCATTTGATGGTTCAGGGATGAGGAGTGGAGTGTTGTTGAGATGTGTGTTGCAATGAGTAGCGGGCTATTTCTGCGGCTTTGGGATGAGGTACTGAGTATTGGGAAAGTTGATTTCTTGAGTAGTGAGGGAGAATGAAAACCTTGCCATGTTCCAAACTTGGTCTAGTTCTTCTTGAAATTTCAGTAACTTTTGTTCGAGCTGAGCGACACTTTCTTTGGATACCTCAACACCCTGAGGAACCTCTACCCTTTCAGCCGAGTCGTCCTTTCAGATGTTGTTCACGTTCTGCATCTTTGCTTTGTTCTTGCTTTTGATAAGATTTGGAAGAGGAGGAGGTGGAGGGCCCTTAGATCTTGTGGAGTAGGATGACGATGCCAGAATGCACCTTTTGGGGAGGGAAATAAAAATAAAAGTAAAAACAAAAAGGTAGCAAGTCAGTACGGATTCTGAGAAAAATATTGCAGTAATTAAACACATAGTATAAAATTATAAATCGTGTCCTAAATTGGGTGCCTCGTTGTGCCCGAGGTAGGCCTAGCGACAAGTTGATTTGGAGAGCTTATAATGCTAAATGCCTCATTTTATTGATAAAAACAAGACGAATCCCAAAACGACACTAGAATTGCCAAAAGTAAAATATCACTAATGGCCGTTGGCCTTATTACATTTCTAAAAGAAAAGAAACTCCTAACTATTTGGTCCCAGAAGGATCTTCCCCAGACTCGGCATCTTTGGCTCCATCGAACAGCATCACCAGCTCACGCAATCCCAGCAGTAGATAAGCCCTAGCCAAATGTCCTACTTCATTACCCTCGGCGTTTTGGCACTTCTCGATCCTCTGGATGAACTTCCCTTCCAGCTCTACTTACCCTCGCTCTAAATGCCCCAGGCGCTTGTTAGCTCTGACAGCCATATCCTTCCATTCTTCGATCAACTTTTGATTAGACTCTTGAATCTCCTGATGCTCACTCTCGCACTCCCTGATTCTTTTGCGCAACTGATTGTACTTAACCTGTATCTCAGCCCTTTCGTCGATGACACTGTGACATTGAGCATACCCGGGCTGTCCTAACCCGGCATGATCTTCTTCTAGCCAACCTGGATAGTATGAGGTGTAGCCGGCATGATATCTGTCAGGCTCTATGGAATCGTTTTCCAGGTTGATCTTATTGTTCCACATATGTTGAGCTTGACATTTGTATTGGCTATCGTCGTCTTGGAAAGCCCTAAAATGACTCATCTTTTCGACCTTTGGTACGACTTGCTTCCTCCCTACTTGCCTCATGACACGGAGAGGGACATAGGGATAAGTTCCCCTTAGACCAATGAGTATAAGAAATGGAGTGTCCCGAGAGCGGATGATGAATTCTCCAGTGGGGAATCATTCGAACATCCACTGCACCTTGTCTTCTTTCAAGTTTTCAAACAACTCTTCCCATCCTCGAGCATCCGCTGGCCGAGCAAACATGTCAGGCATATAGTGCATCCTATTGGGATGGTGAAAGGCTATATGATAATTACACGGCCTTCGCGTTAGCTCTTGATGGTACCGTCCCTTTTGGAGATGTTCTATAAGCCAGAGCTGGAGTAATAAGTTGCATCCCTCGAAATGACTAGCCCCTCGTTGACAATTTTCCAATGCTCGGTAGATCTCTGCAACAATCATGGGCACTATGCTAAAATGTTGCCCTTCAATCCCCTCCATTAGTATCTTGGCGACCATGGCTAGTCAGGTATGGATCCTAGCCTTCTTCATGGGAAACACTATCATTCCCAAGAAGCAGAACATGAAGAGGAAAACTCTCCTGTGGATATGCCCCAATGATGTGAGGGTGAATTCGTCTGGATAGGTGCGGTAGGACTTGCTATGACCGTACCTCTCGTACATGTAGTCGAAAGGAACATAGGAGTCCTTCAAACAAGTCAAATCTGAATTTTTCTTCAACCCCATCAATTTGAAGAAACCCTTACCCTTGCGGTTTTCTGGGATGAGTAAACCTGGAGCCTCCTAAGGAATACCGGCTAACCCTCCTATTTCCTCGAGTAATGGTGTCATTTCAAGGCCCCCAAATCGAAATACGGATCTATCGCTGTCCCAGAATAAGGTCGCAGCCTCTATGATTTTGTTGTCCGGCCGAATTTCCAAAAGAGAAGGTTTGTTTCCTAAATACTTGCGGACAAGAGTCCAATCAGTGGAATGAAGGTCCTCCCACCATCTTAGCAACCTCGGGTGAAAATTGGTTACCATGCCCAATCTGGGGATTTCGTGCCTCATTTCCTGCAAAACAAAGTGTTAGTCCCTCACCCCCGCCGGACTCGACTATTTAAGTCAATAATTAGCATAAACAGCATTTTGTTCTCCAAATAAATGCACAGAGTATGGTGTTGTCCGTTTGGGTTCCAGGGCAACCCAGTGGACTTGGGATAAGGCTATCTTAAAGGGTCATTATATGGACAGCATAACTGACCCAACTAGGTTTGATAGTGATGCATGAACACTTAAACAGAAAAAGGTTTCTATGGGGTGCTAGACCGGTACCCTTGAGCAGACAACTCAAGAGGGAAAGGCACGGAACCGTCGACTGCACCGCTGATCGACTAGTTTTACCGCCAATACGCCTGTGCCAAAATTTAGGGGGTAATAATATTGGAAGAGCGCAACAACTCATCAAGCGTTGCTATGGTATTTGTTTGGCACGAGTGAATATGATGGTGAAGATGCAATTACAAGAATGAAACAATTTGTCACGTATTTTCACGTTCATAATGATTACAATAATTGCTCAAAATTACAACGGTATTGAAGAAAAACAGTAAATGAAAGCAGTTAAAGGAAAAAGAAACAAAAGACAAGTCAGTTTCGAATAAAGGTATTAAATAAAGCAATAAAGAAAACAGTAAAGTCACATATAACATGCAGTGGTAAAAGCCTAATGTATCCCCAGCAGAGTCGCCATGCTGTCGATGCCCCCTTTTTCTCGCGAAATCGGGTTTACGACAGTCGGGAAGACAACTCTATTCCCGTTTGGGAATTGGGTTTTTGGAATTGAAGAGTCGCCACCTTATGATTAAGTGCATTAGGACACTAAGAAGGGTTTTTGAGTTGAAGAACCAGAGTTTGGGTAAGGGCTAGAAATTTTCTCGAGGGGAATGTGTTAGGCACCCCTCAAGATCCGCTAGTATGATTCCCGGCCATGCTATGTTGTGACTTTAATGTAAACAAGTATACAAATAGATTTACACATAAGGGTTACAAATAAACATGTTGAAATATACAAATAGATTTACACATAAGGGTTACAAATAAACATGTTGAAATATACAAATAGATTTAATTGGGAAGGGTCTAAAATGCAGAAAATTAGTCAAGCCATTGAGCAAATAAAAGGGAACTTAAAAGGGGTAACGCAACAAATTGAAGGGGCTTTAAGTAGTTGAAAAGACAAAATTCATTAGTAGTAAACTAAGTTACATGAAGGAAAGGGGTCCTAGGTTTATAAATCACATGGGTCATCCACACAATACCGGTAACCAATCGTACGCGTAGTGTTATCGTGTGATCATCATCTCCATGTCTACCCTTCCCACTCCGTTAAGGTATTAAGCGCGAAATGGCATCGTTACCTACAACATGCTATTACCCGTCCCACCTATCAAACCTGGAGGCTTTTAGGACCACTAATCCTAAAGGGAGGAAGCTTGGCTTTTCAGAGGTTTAAAAAGGTTAAAATAGTAAGGCGTCAGGCAAAACACATGAAACAATTATGGGAGCACAAAAACAATTAAGGCTCAGATAAACCTCCTTTAATCACAGAAATCATATAGTTTAGCACGTCTTACATATAGTGATTAGGTCCAAATTATTCTTAACGTTAGGCGGGCTGATTCATTACATATTCTCAGACAAGAAAGTTCGCATTAGGCTCGCCTGGCTGTAATTTATCAAAGACTGATGCATTTAATTAACTACCTACTGGTTTGCCTAAGTGATAACCTATAGGCATGGCATCTACTGGTTTCAGAGATAAAGGAGTAAAATTAATTACAGAAAAATGCCAGTTATAATAGAATGATACGAGTTCTGCAGTTTGTTACTACTGATAAACTAATCTTAATGCGAGTGATTCAGATTTGGGTTGACAGTTCCTATAGGCATGCTTTCTAGCGTCGTTAATCTTAACACTTTTTACAGGCGTGGCAGGAGTGCAGCAATCCTACGAGCATGATATCTAGGATGCAGTTGATTATTATTTGACCTATGACTGTTTGCCTAATGATAGATGCAAAAAATGCAGAATCTTAAGGACATGGTCTCTACATGCAGAATTCTTATGAGCAGGATATCTATATGATATACAGAGTTCTTATAAGCGTGGTTTCTACCTATGAATGTGCAAAATTTCAAAGAAAACTCCTATAGGCAGGATATCTATATATGAAAATGTAGGATTCCTATGAGCATGAATTCCATATATGGAAGTGCAGGAATTCCAAGAAAACTCCTATAGGCGGGATATCTATATATGAAAATGCAGAATTCCTATAAGCATGAATTATATATATGAAAGTGCATAAATTCAAAGGAAACTCCTATAGGCAGGGTATCTACCCTTAGGCATACATAAATAACCCTCCCCTTTTTACTAAAACCCCCATAAGTTATTACAAACTTATTACAGACCAAATTTATCAAACTAAAAAAAATTACATCAGAGCTTTAAGCTACATCCAAGGAGCCTAATTCAGACCCAAAGTCTAACAATATGATATGAATCAACTGTCGGGATCAGGTTCCAAGGCCTTTCTCTTATTTGTGATGTGTCAAAGTTCCAAGGAACTTCAAGAGTTCCAGACAGTGCTCACACCCCAAATATCATTACAGAACTGAATTAAAGTGCAGTGTGAAAGTGCCAGCCCTCCAATTTCCAAGTTCAGAGGGAACTCAAGGTCCCAAGGCAAGGCTCATTGGAAGGGGGCAGAACTTAGAATCTAGGAACAAGTGTAAGTGCAATAGAGGGAATTAAGGGATGCCAAGGCAGGCTGGTGGTCATGCCCAGCAACATAGAATGCGGGCACACCCCTGACCATCCTACTACCCAAACATTGGGAGTTAGGACCTATTGAAGGTCAAACCGTGGAATGGGCAGTAATTAGGATACTGTCAGGCCAAGGTTTTAACTCAGCACATAGAAGGGATTAGGGGGTAGGGAATCATATGGGAACAGAAGCAAAGAAGGGAAAATACTTAGCATAAGTTACATAACATGAATGGCAAACCACACAAAAGAGTGAAACTACAGAATAAACACATAGGGATGAGGCAAAAGTTTAAATAAAAGACATACCGGTTTCAGAAAGAGACAAGCAAAGAAAGAAGAAGTCTCGCAAAGAAAGCCACAGTACAAACAGCAAGAGAACACTTTGTATGTGAGTGTGAGTTCAGAAAAACTCGAGTGTTGGTTCGTTTTTGTGTCAATGAAAAGTAGGTATTTATAGTGTGAGAAACAGGTGTAGCAAATAAGGCAAGAATCATAGTTTAGTAGTAATTATGGAACTAAGTACCAATTAAAATCAATCAACACAGGCACTCCCTTTAATTAAGGGGTTTAAACTCAAACGGTAATGGACAGCAAACAGTTAAGGAAAGAAATCAAGTGAATATCTGGTCTAAAGTAGGAAATTAGGGGTAAATACATAGGGGTATAACTAAGGAAAGAATCTTTAAAATACACGGTTAACCCAAATAAGGTAAGAACACAACAGATCAATTAGTACATAGTAAATCATGGAATCAGGGATTCAAAACTACCAATGATCCAAGTTTTAAATAGGGGAATCGAAAGGCTAAAGAAAATTTTCAAATCAAACGGGGAGACAACAAAGGAAAGAATCAATCAGGCTTACACAAAGAGGTCTGAAATTAGTCCAAACTCTATGGTTATTTTAGAGGGACATTCAGCGTGTATAAAGAGTGCACAAACATTAGGCGTGCGAGGTGGAACCATGGTAAAGAGAAACAATAACAAAACTACGCAGCTAGTAGATAACGAAACATGATAGTCATATAGGTTGATTCAGTAATAGGGAGAAGGGGGAATCAGAAGCATGCTAAAAGTAAAGCAAACGACCCTTCTAGAGAATATAGCTTAGTTCAAAGATTGCAAGAAACCAAATCACATAAGGAACAAAAGTTAAAACAAGAAGGACATTGAATCCTATCAAACAACTTCAAGTAGACGAAACAGTTTTTCAGAGACCCAAAATAGGTCCGAAAGAATTAAGGTTTCGAGATCAAACCAATTTAGAGATGAGAACCAGGCAAAGCACATAGCAGATAACCTCAGAAGAAACATTTAGGAACCTCAAAAGAAACCAAGATTCCTGACATGCAAGTTCTAGAATGTCATAAAGGGTCACAGTAGAAGGAAAACACATAAAAACACAGTAGAAGTACAACATAAGAAATATGGAAATGCTAAAAGAAATCAGAAAAACTTTGAAATAATTTAACAAACCCTAAATCGGAGATGATAAAGGTTTTGAAAATAAAGTTTTGAAGGAAATCTCGGAAAAATGCTCAAAAGCTCAAAGAGAACACAGATCTACAACGGATCTAAAGGAATCAGAAGAACCTCGAAAGTTCTAGGGTTTTAGAAGAATCCCAAATAGCGAGAAAGGCCTGGAAAACTCGTGGATCTAAGCCGAAGAAGCTAGACTTAGGCTTGAACAGCCATGGCTGGACGGAGCAATGCCGGAGACAGCCAAAGAACTCGAATCAAACAAGGTCTAGGCCAAGATTCTTCAAGGTTTGACCTTGAAACTATGGTAACCAGACGCGTAGGGGTCACATAAGGTAGATACAGGCCATCAATGGCTTTTGAAGCCATGGGTTTGGTCGATTTTGGACGGAGATTGAAGGTTGCGGCTAGGGTTTTTGAAAGAGGTTGAGAGAGAGTTGGGAGATGGGGGGATTCAAGGGAGACTGCAGACGTGAAATGATTAGGGTTGGGGGATGATTGGGGTATTAAAAAAGGAAAGGGAAACGGGGACCGTTGATCTGGGCGATCAACGGTTGAGATTAGAAAGGGTAAGTGGGAGACGGGTTTGGGTCGGTGTGTATGAGGATTGGGTCAGGGTAATTGGGTCAGAGATTGGGTTTAATTAGGGGTTAATTTTTGGCCATAATCGAAATAATTGGGGCTACAATTTAAATAGCCATTTTTCCCTTGTTTGATTTTATAAAAATAGTAAAAACGATTTTAAAAGAAAATTCAAAACACTGAACCAATTAATAATACATAGGTATTAATTAAAAAATACTGGAACTAATTTTACAACTATAAAATACTATTAATCGTAAAATAGGCTATAACAGCAATTATGCAAATGTTTTTTTAAAATACCAAATAAATTCGTAAAAATATGCAAAAATCACCTTAATTATCTTTTGGTATAAATATGAGAATAAAATAGTTTTTTCACGAAAAATGATAATTTTGGAAATAATTATTGGATTTGTACTACTAAAATAGATAGTAAATTAATGTTAAAAACCCTTAAAAAATGGGAAAAATATTAGAACACTTGGGTACACTCATATACGCATATACATGTTATTTTGAAAGTATTTTGCATATATAAAAATATAGGAAAAAATTGGGTATCAACAATCATCAATATTATCTACCAAAATAATGGGTGAATCTACGCCAAGTTGACCCAATATTTTCGACAGAAATCAAGCACAACCCTATCAGGGGGGCCTAGCGTGAAGGGGGACGTGTATACGTTAAAAAACCCCTCAGCATGATCCATAATCCTCTCTCCCAGGGAAAGTACCCGCAGTACTACCTTGTCCCCCCATCCACAGCCTCTCCTCACTGACTTAAGATACTCCTCTCCTACTGAGGAAATAAACTTCAAAACATACTCCCTATGACCCCAAGCATCATGGTTCAGAAAGCCTTCAACGGCGGAACTCCCTTCTCCTCGCCGAGCAGACCTTGATGTGGCAGCCATAACTGTGATAAAATTGGAAAATCCGAGCAAAGCCCTCAGAACCGAAATAGTGATAGCCATGACACAATAAAAGAAAGCTCAACAAAGGAGGATAGCTACTCAGAATAGCAGAATCTTCAAAAGGGGGAAGATAGCCCTATATATGGAAAAAGCAGCGATTATCCGCCTGCCTCAAAGGTCGATTAAAAATACTGGCTGAAACATTTCTTGCCTTGGGAAAATGTGCCAACAAAATATCCTCGGTCATTTCGTAACCATGTAATACACTTGACGCTGCCATACGACATTTTGGGGTCAGAGACCCCGCATCAACCAAGTCCCGAGATGGTACTCGATATCGAGGACCTCCGTTTTTAAAAAAGAAGATACGCTCCAGGAATCCGTTGGCATCATTACAAGTCCCGAGATAGTAACCGATCTTGGGAGGACAACTGTTAGAAAGAAGATAGGCTTTTGGAAGTCAGTGAAATCACTGCACGGTCGGAGATAGTACCCGATCTCGAAGATCTCCAACAAGAAGGGGATGCGCTCCAAGGAGCCATTGACATAATCCTAAGCCTCGAGATGGTACCCGATCTCGAGGACCTCTCTTAAAAGAATATAAGGTCTAAAAACATACTCATATGGGCTTGGCCTCGAGGTACCATCTAAACCAGGGTAAGCCCCATCCGAGATCTATTTGTGATGCCTTAAGGCCATCTACACTGAGTTCAAAGAAAGCTTCCAGGTAGCCCGAGCTTGAGCGAACCCCCACTCGGGGACTGCACCCGAGAGCCTAACGGCTATCCTTATTCTTAGACTTCCAGGTAAATCCCCCTCATCGAGGTCTATCGTGGGGTCTAAAAGGCTAAGTCCCGTGCTGAACATTCGGAGCCCCTATTCTAATTCAACTCGAAGAGAGGGATCCCGATGGCCCAAGTTTATCAATCCAATCCAGACCCGGTCCAAGTAACGGAAAAAGATTCTACAGGGAATTTTGTTAATTAATCAAAAGTCAGAAAAATACTTACGCCCAAGCTCGGTATTCGTACCTGTCAGTAGAATCATGCATTCGGATTCTTCACAAATGTAGGTAAAGGGAAATAAAGCATAAATCATAGACAAATTGAAGAGAAATCTTTTCCATTAACGGTTAGAAAGCCATGCGAGGGGTCCTTACACATGATTACAAAGCCCACGAGGGGTCCTTACACATAAAGAAAGAAGCAAAAAGAAAATACATAAAATGAAATCCAAGAGTCTAATATATCCTCGGCAGCAGTATGTTCGAGCACCGCCTCCTCGGTGGCCTCATCTCGATCTTCCAAAATGACATCTTGAAGGGAGAAGATGAAGAGAAGAAAGGGGTCGAAGGATATTGTAAGGCATTTGAATGAGACAATGGTTCCAGGAGGCTGCATTTTTAGAGGGTGGAAGTGCAATCGGCGGCCCCAGTAATGCCCTTGAATGACGTATTAGCAGGCGCAATCAGTGCATTTTTAGGAACCAGATAGACGGTGATATTGTCACTTTAGAGAATAAGAATCGACATTAAATTGAATGACACTGAAAAGATGAACTGATGGGACGCCTCAGTTATCACAAAGGCTTACGTCATAAGCATGACATCATCACAGAATGTTCAAAGAGATGGATATCAAGTCGTTTCTTATCGTTCCACTCTAAGAAACGTGGGGACTATCTGTATGCGGTAAAATCGGAAGGTCCAATTTTTGGCCATTACAACGCCTCGTGAGCTAGCTTTCCAAAGGCTCGAGATTACGGTCGAGAGTTTTCCCGAGGGGCCATCGGTGTCCAACCTCAAGGCAACGTAAGTCGACGGATATGGTAGAACAGTGGGAAGTTCCCTAGGCGCATGACTAGGGCTAACAAAACCTAGAGGGCTAGCTTTGACGCGTATCAGGGCATTAAGTGGCTATACCTGCCCCATATCTTTCCCACTCATATATAAAGGGGAATCCTAGTTATTTGTAAACATCTGTTACTCAATATTAAATACACAAGAACATTCTCTCTGCTCTCTAACATATTCTCTTACGCTCTTTACTTCCATTTATTGCTTACATTCATTATGTTCTATTATTTGTTCTTCATTTGTTGCTTCTTATTGGCCATAAAGGGACATCATCGAATCTATCATAATTGCTATTCCCTACATCGACGGCCCACGGCGGAGTATAGGACTTGACCTCGAGGCCCCGAATAAGCAAGCTCGAGGCCCCGTTCTCCAATTGTTTGGTTCGATTACCATACCATTTCTAAGCTGCAATATTGATTTCTAATCCTTTATTTAGCGTCAATTGCTTAACATCTAGAATAAAAATAGATCACGTATTTTTAGAACTACAAAATAAAATTTAATTGTAATTACCATTTTCACGATAAACAGATTGGGGCTCACCGTGGGGCTAAAAATAATAGTGATTATTTCTTCATGGTTTACCTACATAGTGCAAGTTATCTTTCACACTTGTTCTTGTCTAAGATCTTTGATTTCAGGTCAAAATGTCTAACTCAGTAAATGCACGTGAAAACATCGATCTTGAAGACCGTGTAGAAAATGGTGTTGACGTCCCAGGGGTTGGTGTGACACCACAAAACCCTAAGAATGCACCAAAATCGATTCCCGTAGATGTGGTCTTGCACAATGCTCAACACGTTAAAATAAGCTCCCACACCAACAGGAGCATACACCAAGAATATCAACAAGAAGCTCAAAAAACCCCAGCTAGGGGAGAACGAGAGGTCATCCCTCACATTATTTTTGAAATGTTACAAGCACAACAGTTGGCGACGCTCACCTGCAAAGTCATCAAAAAACTCCCAGCATTGTTGTACCGGGGACGGCTCCCCCAGCCGAGCAGGTACCAGAGAGGTCAAAAACAACGGGTCGACACTCGACCCCGCCATCATAAAGATGCTCGAGGACCTCATAAAGAGGATCGAGTCAGGCGAGAAGAAGGTAGAAGCCAACGATGAAAATGTCGAGACCTACGACTCTAGGGTCGACTAGATTCCGAGCGCACCCATGATCCTGAAAGGTGTGGATTCAAAGAGGTCCGTGCAATAGCTGTTCCCACAAGAACGATATACGCGGTCCACAATAATAGTATTGTCCGCAGGAGTAGATACATGAAAAGATGAAACAAGAGACTCGCGGGGGATATCCAAATAATGAGCAAAATATGATGATACATATGATAAACTGGAACCAGGATCAAATAATAATGAGGCGTCCCTATGGAAACTAGAGATAATACACGCGATCATGACATCTGAAGCAATAGTATATGGTCTGGCAGGGAGCGCATAGAAACGAGCCTGACCTCCAACTGATCAGCCTCCCCCTTTGGGGAGACCCTAGCTGACTAACCTCTAGCCCGACATGGATGAGCGGGTGGTCAAGTAATTGGTGTTGAAGCCGAAGGCTGACTCTTCTAGTGGGATGAACCTCCCGTAAGGCAGGGACAGAACCTCTTGATATGACCCAAATCTCCAGCCAAATGATGGTGCATGAGACAAACTCTGAGCTAGAAAGGCACTGAGAGATGAGTGGCCCTAATGTGAACTGTGAGGACCATGGCCAAATGATCCACCACGGTAACTAAGACAGGCCGTCCGAGCATGCCTGAAGCGACGTCCCTTGCCGCGATGAAACTGACCTCCAAAAGGAACACTACTAAAACTACTAGATCCCCGAGGCTTCTTGTCATCCCTCTCAACTCGCTCCTCGCGGTGAACTAACTCTATCTCTCAAGCTTCTCAAAAGAAGCACCAAACACCCTTTCCCTGGTTATAAGAATTCGTAGCTGATATGCGAGGCCATCCACGAACCTCCGAAACCTCTCTCTGTCAGTAGGAACCAAACATCCTGATGCAATTGCTCAAAAGGTCATATCATCCTGATACAATTGCTTAAACTGCCTGCGTAGCTCCTTTCAACGGGACTTCGGCACATACTTCTCTAGAAAGAGAACGGAGAATTGTTGTCGGGTAAGGGGCATTGCACCAATAGGAATACATCTCTCATAAGCCTCCCACCTACTAAAGGTAGCTCTAGAGAACTTAAAGGTAGTGAACGAGACACCACTGGTCTCCAGAATACCCGGTTGTACGGAGAATCCTCTAACACTTATCCAAGAAACCCTTCGCACCCTTGCCTTCTGCACCACTGAAAGTCGGAGGCTGAAGTCTACCAAACCTCTCCAATCTACGATGCTCGTCATCAGGAATAACAGGAATCGCATAATCCTGAGAAGGTGCAACCAGCTGGGCTGGTGGCAGCCCCGATGTATGAAGTCCCTAAACAACCTACTGAGGTGGGCAGACGGCGGGAGTCTGAGTGCCTCTCTTGGCCTGGGAAGTAGCTGTGGTAGTAGTAACAGAGACAGCCTGAGCAAGACTGGCGCACAAGATCAGAGTCTGAACTAAGGTCTCTTGAAAATCGGGAATAACAATAGGCACATGCGGTACCTGAGCTGGTCCCGCTGGTGCATCTACATCTAGGCTTGATCATGTCCTGGGGCAACAGGTGGATCTGCAGGTGTTGCCTTAGCTGATGTGCAGGCTACACCCCTGCCCTACCACGGCCTTGACCGCGACCTCAGACCCTCGCAGCTCCAACTGGTGGTACTGGTTGTTGTACATCTTGACTGGTAGCACGTTTCCTCACAATATGTGAGAGAATAGAATAAAAGAAATTTAGTTACCAGTATCAAGAGATTCACACAATAAGAATTCACGAATGTGAAGTTTCCTAATGGTTCTGCAGCCTCTCAAAGATAAATACAGACATCTTTGTACTGATTCGCAAGACTCTACTAAACCCGCTCATAACTCATTAGACCTATGTAACCTAGGCTTTGATACAACCTTGTCACGACCCAAAACTTAACCCGGTCGTGATGGCGCCTATCGTAGTACTAGACAAGCTGACACACTTCCAAAACGATTCAATATTTCATTATAAGATAGGTAAAAGCCTTTTTCATACTGAAATTTCATAAAATAGTTCAACTCGGACGCAAAATGCGGAAATAAATAGCCCGACATCGAGGTGTCACTAAGTCATGAGAAACTACTACAAATTGTTAAAATAGCAAGACTAACATTGTTTGAGAAAAACCAAAATACACTAATGGAAGATAAAGAAGGAGAAAAGCAGGAGTACAATCGCAAGTTAGCTACCTGACTATCTCTGATGATTCGCTACTGAGTAAATCAACAACTGCTACAATAGCCAGAGATACGTGGATCTGCACACAAGGTGCAGGGGGTAACGTGAGTACACCAACTCAGTAAGTAACAAGTCCAAACTATGGACTGATAGGTAGTGATGAACTTAACCTCAATAAGTAAATAGAAATAAACTTTGCAGAAAAGTAGGCATGCTTTCAATTCAAGTATTCAGCTCAAGCAGTAAAGTAAATACAAATCTGGACAATGTGAGGTATAAAGCACATCAAATCTCTATGTGCCAATGACCAGAATGTATGAAAATGCACCATGTACCACCACTCTCAGTACTAATCCACTCGGTACTGTATATGGCCATCTGGCCTAGGGAAAGATCCATCCTGGAATATATACACAGCACTAAAACATATCACTCAGTATCGAGGATGGCCAATCCAGCCCTATGGAGAAGATCCATCTCTGGGCATCGATTCTTCGGACAAGATCCATGTCCAGGGAAGATCCATCCCTCAATAATATCAACTGTGCTCACTAGGGGTGTGTTACGGACTCCGGAGGGGCTCCTAGAGCCCAAGCACTTTCATAATCATCAACATAACCGGTGCGGTGTACAACCCGATCCTATAATTGTCACTCATAATCAGGCTCTCGGCCTCACTCAGTCATCACTCTCCATTCTCACACACGGGCTCGCGATGTCATGAAAACTAGCCCGGAATAATGATATGATGTACCAATAAATAACAACTGATACTGATTCAGAATATCAATAAAACTAGTGAGATAACAGCAAGAAATGATCACTCGGGGTCCCAATAGTATCGGCGTAAAGCCCTAACACGATACAGCATGATTAGCAACTCATTTACTTAATCACATGATGGAAACATGGATATCGGCAAGAAAGAATCACTAAACGGTGCCATGGAATGAACTAGGTCCCGATTCTCATAGTGCACGCCCGCACGTCCGTCACTTGCATGTGTGTCACCTCAATAATAATCACATAACACATAGTTTGGGGATTTCGATCCCTTAGAATCAAGTTTGGAAGCGTTACTTACCTAAATCAAGCAAAAATCCTATTCCGCGATGCCTTTGCCTCTCGAACCGGCCTCAAAACGTCCCGAATCTAGCGAAAAGCAATTTAATGCAATCAATATAGGCCAAGGAACCAATTCCACAATAAAAATTACTTAATTGGACACAAATCCCGAAATCAACTCAAAACCGGCCCCCGAGCCCACGTCTCGGAATCCGACAAAAGTCATAAACTAGAAATCTCATTCACTCACGAGTCCATACATACGAAATTTATCAAAATCTGACTCCATTTGGTCACTCAAATCCTCAAAGCAACTCTCCAAAATCCTAAGCCCTAACCCCTCATTTTCACCACTAATTATTTGATAAAACAACAGGAAAACAGCATAGATAAGAGTACTAGAGCTCAAACAACTTACCTCAATGAAAACCCCTTGAATCTCCCTTCAAAATCGCTCTAAAAGCTCCAAAACCGTCTTGAAAATGGTGGAAAAGAACAAAAATTTGCGAAGTGTGCTATTTATACATTCTGCCCAGGACTTCCGCACATGCGGCCGTATCTCCGCTCCTGCAGAACCGTACCATCGGTCATTTCCTCGCACCTGCAGAAATCACTTAAATCCTCAAAGCCGCACATGCGTCCCAGGTTCCGCACTGCGGGCGCGCACCTGCGCACATCCTTCCGCTTCTACGGAACTGGACACTCTATCTTCTTCCGCATCTGCGCCCTAGGTCTTGCACTTGCAAGCTTGAAGATGTGACCAATTTTCCGCTTTTACGTTACCCAGGAATTGCCTTCCATTTCCGCTTCTGCGGTACCGAACGCGTGTGATTCCCACTCCGCAGGTGCGGAAACACCACCAACAGCAGCTTCAACTGCTTTTCCAAATTCCAAACTCTCTGTCAGCACCCGAAAACGCCACAAACCCCTCGGGACCTCAACCAAATATGGCAACAAATCATATATCAATCTACGAACTTAGTCGAACCTTCGAACCACTCAAAACAACATCAAAACACCAAATTACACTCGGATTCAAGCCTAAGAACTCCTAAACTTCCAAATTTCTCAAACAATGCTAAAACCTATCAAATCGCGTCCGAATGACCTCTAATTTTTCACACACATCACAAATGACGCCACGAACCTATCCCAACTTCCGGATTCCATTCCGACCCTGACATCAAAATTTCGACTGACGGCCAAAATCGCAAAAATTCTAACTTTCGCCAATTCAAACCTAATTCTACCACGGGCCTCCAAACCGCATTCCGAACGTGCTTCCAAGTCCAAAATCACCTAACAGAGCTAGCGGAACCATCAAAATTCAAATTCAAGATAGGTTACACATAATTCAACACCGGTCAACTTTCCCAACTTTAGCCTTCACAAAAGAGACTAAAGTGTCTCAAATCCTCTCTGAACCCACTCTAGACCCGAATCAACTTACCACAGTAAGTCAAAAATATAGCTGAAGAACACAAAGGAAGTAGAAAATGGAAAAATGGGGCTATAACTCTCAAAACGACCGGCCGAGTCGTTACAACTATGAATCAATTAATTTACTTGGTTCTTCACAAGTCACACCAAAACATTGGCTAAAACATTTATACTCCCTCTGTTCCACTTTATGTGAACCTATTTTCTTTTTGTTCCGTTCCAAAAAGAATGAAACCTTTCTATATTTGGTAACAATTTAGCTTTAACTTATAATTCTAACCTTAATGAGAAGCTTTTGTACCCACAGAAATACTCTGGGCCGTTTTTTGACTTGTTTAGGACCACAAATTTTAAAAGTCTTTATTTTTTCTTAAACTCCCTGCCGAGTCAAACAGGTTCACATAAATTAAAACGGAGGGAGTAGAAGTTAAAGTTGTTCAATTTCGTATAATACAAAGAAAAATTTGATGTTTTACCCGTACATGGCAGAAAAAAAAATGGTGGCACTCAAATTTGATGGGAGACGTGAAAGAAGAGGTGTAATATCAGCCTTATCTTCTTCATGACTATCAAAATGGTACAAATGGTCCAAATCGCAGAATCACATGCTGTAGTTTACTTCATATGAGTTGTGAACTCATTTTCATAGTGTAAGAATGCACAGACAGGAGCATGATTGAAGTTTATGAGTTCGAAATTCTGATCATGTTAAGCTGTTGGATTTTAAATTAATAATTTATATATATTCAATGAATTCTTAAGATCATACAACATTTGGACCAAAGTTGCTGGGTTAAGCTCGACTCAAACGGATAAATTAGGTGAAGTTAGGCTCAGCTCAAATAAACTAACATAATTAAGTAAACTAATGATTGTATTCTATTTTCGGCAAGTTTAAGAACTGTTTATATCTATATTATTAAAAAACATGAATACAATGTCAGTTTACAAAAATAACCTTAAACATTTAATTTATATAAGGACGGAATCGTAATCACTTATAGTATAATATTAAATTTTGGATCAGTTATATATAGAATAGGATATACAATGAACAAATAGTCATCAATTATGAAGTAAATCGAATCCAACTTTATTAGAAACGCAAGTCTATAAAAAGATTCTTTTTAAGAACAAAAAATCTTGCACCAAATCTTCCGGATCTTTTAGAAAAAATATTCCTATTCATATTAATAGTTTAAATCTTGCTTCTTCTCAATTTTTATCTACTTAATTTTTGAAAGCAAAAGTGTTATTTCAAAGAGATAATCTATGTAGTATAAAATTATATGTTTAGAATTTTACTAAAAAAATTAGAATTTTGAGGTCCACTAACAATAATTTTTTTTATCTATCTATCTATCTATATTATTATAAGAATATGAATAAATTGTCGGTTTACAAAAATAACTTTATATTATTAAGTATAATAACTCATAATAAAAGAACATAACCGGAATTTTAGATATTATCTTTATAATCCTATTAGTATCATGATATAATACCAACTTGTCACAACCCCAAACCCCGCTCCGGTCGTGATGGCGCCTCTCGTGAAGACGAGGCCAGCCAGACCATTTTAGAACACCACTTTAAGCAGTTAAACAGTTCAATAATAGTTCAATTATGATTTAATGATATTAATTAACGAAATTACAACCCAACACATCCCTAACCGAGGTGTCACAAGTCACGAGCATCTATAAGAATATAATTCCACCTTACAAGTCTAGAAATATGCTGAAAAGTAATAGTGAATAACATAGAAAGATAGGGGTGCTGCGAATGCTGGCAGTCACCTCGCTATAACCTCTACAACTCTGCCTCCACGAAGGCAATACCCGCTACTGGGTGAATAAATACCTGCAACTACACGCGAGGTACAGGGAGTAAAGTGAGTACTCCAACTGAGTGAGTAATAAAAGTAAATAATAACTGAGCACCAGGAAATCACGTAAAGCAACCAACATGCTGTATAGAAGTCGGGTACAATTTTCTGAGAAAATAGTGAAATCTGTGAAATATTTAGAAATACCATGGCTCAGTTCAAATCTCTTTTGAAAATGATCTTTTCAATAATTACGAAAACGATTTCAAAACAGTTAGGGCTGATAAGCATAGAAAATCCGCCCCTCGGGCACAAATACCACAGTATAACAGGTAAAAAGGCAACTAAGTATGCAAGATGAGCACATAAAAGTTCGCCCCTCGGGCAATATCTCAAACTGTACTAGCCCCTCAGGCTCCCTCTCTCAGATCACTCTCAGAACAGTATCATATAGTAACCGCTGCGGTGTGCAACCCGATCTACATATCACTGCAGCGTGCAGCCCGATCCATATCTCGCTGCGGCGTGAAGCCCGATCCATATCTCGCTGCGGCGTGCAGCCCGATCCATATCTCGCCGCGGCATATAGCCCGATCCATATGGGTACCCGCGCTCACTGTGGGGTGCAGACTCCGGAGGGGCTCCTACAGCCCAAGCGCTATATCAAGCCACTTTGTGGCATATAAAAGAAGGCCTGAAGCCTTCTCACATCACACTCGAGGCCTGAAAGCCTCATCACATCACTCAACATATCCTCGCATATGGCCTTCGGCCTCACTCAGTCCAGAAAACATCATAAGCCCCTCGTGCATCAATAAAATAGTAGTGTTCAGCCCAATTAACAGTGGAAAATATCATTTAAGTCTCAAAGTTCAATTAAAATGGTTGAGTTAGTAAAACAGTATAATCAACAGGACTGAGTTCAAGTAGTATGTAAAATAGTGAGGAAACGGTGATAAAATCCCCGAAGGGTTCAAATAATTGGAATGAAGCCCAAATATGGCAATCACCCCAAATCATGATAATAACAAATATGTTCCAGTCAAATACGGTAAAAATCATCAATCGGGACGGACCAAGTCACAATCCCCAACGGTGCTCTACCCTACGCTCGCTATCCGGTGTGTAAGTCACCTCAATATAGAACTATGGTGTGCAAATCCGGGGTTTCAACCCTTGAGGATATCATTTAGAATCATTACTCACCTCGAACCGGTGAAATCTCTAGCTCGCGACTCCTTTGCCCTCAAACCGGCCTCCACGCGCGTCGAGTCTATCCAACATAAGAGCAAATACATCGCAATGTGCCAATGGGACAATACCAATCGAAAAATAGAAAAAATGTCGAAATTAGCAAAACCCCAGCCCCGGGCCCACTTCTCGAAAATCAGAAAATTTAACATCAATGGATTCCTCATCTTCTCACGAGTCTATACATTTCAAAATTACCAGAATCGGGGTTCATTTGACCCCTCAAATACTTAATTTAAGCTCTCTTAGGTTCAAGCCCTAAACAACCATTTTTGACCTTTAATTCCTAGAGTTTTCAGTTCTAATCCATTTTACACCATAAAATCATGTTCTAAGTCCAAGAATTCATACCTGATCAAAGTTGTCGAAACCCTCTTCCGAGTCCGAAGTGCAATATGTTACTCTTTCAAAAGTTCGCGAAGAAGACTAATTTAATACTCTGCCCAATCATCTCGCATCTGTGGTACCATTTCCGCTGATGCGGGACCGCTTATGCGGGCACTACTCCGCTTCTGCGGTTTCCTCTTTAAAATCCCCGGCCGTTTCTGCGGCTCCAATTCCGCACCAGCGGAACCGCTTATGCGGTCCTCACTTCCGCTTCTGCGGAACCTGCCCTGAGTCCATTTCTGCTTCTGCGACCTCCTCGCCCGCTTCTGCTTGACCGCACCTGCGGTCCCATAACCGTAGGTGCGAAGATACTAGATATCAACAGCCCTTTACCATGCAAAAATTCCAAAACTCTCCGTTTAACCATCCGAACTCTCCGTTTAACCATCTGAACTCACCCCGAGGCCCCCGGGACCTCAACCAAAAGCACAAACATGATCCAATACCTTATTCAAACTTGCTGCAATCATCAAAACACCACGATTAACACTAAAACCATCAAATTACATCAAATACAAGCCTAAGTTCTTCAAATTCTTCCGAAACTCGCATTCGATCAAAAACCCAACCAAACCACCTCCGAATCATCTAAAATTTTGCACACACATCCCAAATCACCTAACGAAGCTAATGCAACTATCGGAATTTCATTCTGACCCTCGGATCAAAATCTCACCTATCAACCGGAAATCGCCAATATGCTAAATTTGCCAATTCAAGCCTTATTCTACACCGGACCTCCAAAATCACTTCCGATCACACTCCTAAGTCACAAACCAACCCTCGAAGCTAACCGAATCACCGGAAATGGCATCCGAGCCTTATAACTCATAAGTCAACCTCCGATTGACCTTTCCAAACCAACCTTCCTTAAAGAGACTTAGTGTCTCATTTTCTACCAAAACCAATCCAAATCAACTCTAACACACCAATTACTGACAATGAAACATGAAGAAGCATAAAAATAGGGGAAACGGGGCGGTAACTCCTGAGACAATGGGTCGGGTCGTCACATCCTCCCCAACTTTAACAAACGCTCGTCCTCAAGCGTACTTAGAGTTGTCCTAGAAGCCAACCAATAGCTGAATGACCTTACCAAGCATATACCTGGGGGTGATCCCCCGTCACCCTATCTCTCATAGGTCCGCCAACACAACATAGCTGAAATTCCACAATCCATCTAGTCTATAAACCATAGAACCACATTGCACTTTCCGAAATCATACACAAGATCAGAACATCGCATCTATATTCAGAATAAGCCCGAACCAGCTGTAATAACCCATACCTGCAACCTCAGGTGCAATCACATGATATCCTACATAACCGAAACACTCGAAACGATAACTTCTATTCATAGTAGTTGCCCACAACACCCGAATACTGGTAGAAAACCTCTTATGAACTAAGGTCTTATTCCAACACTTTCATATACTGCCAACGATAAATGAAACACGCAATAAACTGTAATCATTTCTCAGATCAACCATTCATGAAGCCACTTCCCTTTTGACTAATACCAGAGCAGATTCCGAGCCGAACCTCGATATTATCCTTCCAACAAGCCGAAATCAAATCTGTTCGTATTCATTAGTGACCCCAACGATCACCTCGAATCCAACACACCACTCTGGTGATATGACACCTCGATATAGGCCTAAGCCACAACACGCATAATACGCGCACCAATAAGAAACGGTCTGAACTTACTCAAATCGGGAAAAATGACTCAAACGAAAGAGTTGTACCTCAAGCTCATCGGTACCATCACAACACAAGGCTGAGACCCCATCTCACATCATAGAAATAGACCTGAATCTACCCCGAAAGGTCATATCTCCACGTGGCCTCGCTATCATGCGCGATCCTATCCAAACACTTCTACACATGAAACACCTCAAGTCACTATGCTCAAAATCGATAGTCACGCACAATTTGATGTCTGGAACCAAAGCAATTCATTACACCCATGGTGAAACAAATAACATAAGCCACGCAAGCCTGATAGAACATAACTGGTACGTCAATTACCGAGCAACTCCCAATTACTCTCCTGGCTCCATTTCTACTATGAAACCCCAATGGAACCGCACCATATGCGCCCATAACCAACAAATCGTAACGTCTCGCAACACAAAAGCAACTCATAGATCTCCCCAGATCACTAACAAGCTCACTAACGATCGAATCAACCTATCCTTCAACAAGAAAATTTGGGGCCAACCGAGCCGACTCACGCTAGAACATGCATCCACGTTGGCCTACCAACGAACTCCTTATCAAGGAAGCCTGAAGCTGATCCTTTCACTACTACAACTCCCACCGGAGCCATACGATACGGTGCTCGGCACCAAATCAATACCGATATCCACAACCTCGCCTGGCGACATGCCCGACCACAAGAAACGCATCCGAAAAGTCCCTCAACACCGGAACTGAATCAATGGTAGTAACCTTTGCAATAACATCCATCACGAAGGTCCGATTAAGAAAAGCAATTCTTCCCAGCCGTCCGCTTGGTCCTTGGAATGTAAACCACTCTGCTAGAACATAATCCGACGTACCTCGCCACTCAACCCGTGGCATTTCCGGCATAGCCCGTAGCGCAATAGTTCAGAATCACCTAACACTAAGGCAACCAGTCTGAACTTCAACATCACATCCAAAATCTAACATACTAGCAAATAAAGATCCACTCGAGCCTCCAAATTCCAGTAGCCGCTAAACGGTGCCGGTACACACGATCCACAACCACAACATAGCATGTACATGAGAACTCCCAGTCTCCAACTCCATATAGCACACGAATCATCGTACCTGATCCCAACTTTTGCCTTCCGACATTATACCACACCTTAAATACCCCACCATTCCACATTAGATACTTTAAAATTTCCCTGTACCACCCAGCAAACTCGAATACCACAGTCGATCCAACAAGAAAGTGCCATCAATCTTAATCACATTACCCTTTTTCCTGAACATATACTATCGTCAAATCACTCCCAATTAGTAGTACCATTTCCTCAATCGTCTGGGGCTACCTGCTGCCTAAGAGTTTTATGAACTCCCTTTCGGAACCGAACCGTAACCCATCTAGCCAAGAACTTCCACTGATCCCATTTAGAAGAAAATTATTACACATCCTATGCTCCGCATGCCCACATAAAATGTACATCTCCAAACCACGGTAAAACCCAACAAGGACTCTCTCCCAATTCTATTTGCACAAGCTAAACTGTCAGGACTGAATCCTTCTATCCAAACTGTCACGACCCAATTCCCAACCCGGTCATGATGGCGCCTCTCGTGAAGACAAGGCCAGCCAACAGAACAACAGTACCTCTTTTAATAGTTACTTAGCATAAACAAGTCTAATTCATAGGTAATATAATCATAAGTGCAGAATAAAACGTGATAAAATGGGGAAACCATCCCGACTCAGCCCGAAATCGGGGGGTCACAAGTCACGAGCTACTACAGAGTTTACTAAAATGCTACAAGTCTGGAACTAGGAACAAAGTCCGAAGATAATGTAAATACAGAAGATAAGGGAGAAAACGGGGCTGTGGACGTCGACAGCTACCTCGTCACTCCTAGTCCGCCTGGTCTAGAAGGAAATCGGCGCTCAGGAACGAACTCTGCTATGCCTGTATCTGCACACATGGTGCAGGGAGTAATGTGAGTACTCTGACCCAGTGAGTAATAAAAATAAATAACGACTGAGAACATAAAATCCCAAGGCACAAATAATGCTATCTCAAGCAGTAAAATCAGTTAAACAGTGAAACCAGTAAAATAGCAAGAATTCTCTTTTAAAAACAGTTAAAGACAAATATTCTCAACCAGTAGGAAATGCTCAGAAACCTGCCCTTCGGGCTCAATATCAAACTCTCAGTACAATATCAGCCCCGCGGGCTCTGTATCAATCACACAGTACAACATCAGCCCCTCGGGCTCACTCTCAAATCACATGGGTACCCGCGCTCACTGTGGGTGTGCAGACTCCGGAGGGGCTCCTACAGCCCAAGCGCTATCATAATAAGGCCTGAAAGCCTGAATATATCAATATGAGGCCTAAAAGCCTTCTCACAATACACTCGAGGCCTGAAAGCCTCCTCACATATCGCTCGAGGCCTGAAAGCCTCCTCACATATCACTCGAGGCCTGAAAGCCTCCTCACATATCACTTGAGGCCTGAAAGCCTCCTCACATATCACTCAAGGCCTGAAAGCCTCCTCACATCACTCAACATATCCTCACATATGGCCCTCGGCCTCAATCAGTCCGAAAATAATCATAAGCCCCTCGGGCATCAGTAAAAAAACAGTAATGCTCAGCTCAAACAGTAGTTCAAATATCAGTTAAACTCCAAGTTGAGTAAAAATATAGCTGAGTTCATGAAACAATGTAATTCAAATGGACTGAGTTCAAAAAATATTTCAAATAGTAAGGAAAACAGTGATGATAGCTCACAAGGAGTTCAAACAGTCGGCAATAAACCCCAAATACGGCAATAAGCCCATGTCATAGTGAAAAACAACAAGTCATAATCAATTATGCGGTGAAGTATTATCCGGACTGGACCAAGTCACAGTCCCCAATTATAAGTGACCCTGCGCTCGTCATTGAACGCGTGTCTCATCTCAACATAGCACCAAGTTGTGCAAATCCGGGGTTTCAAACCCTCAGGACATCATTTAAAATCATTACTCACCTCTAGCCGGCCAAAAGACTAGCTCGCTATGCCTTTTCCCCT
Organism: Nicotiana attenuata; assembly: GCF_001879085.1. Classification (NCBI taxonomy): domain Eukaryota; kingdom Viridiplantae; phylum Streptophyta; class Magnoliopsida; order Solanales; family Solanaceae; genus Nicotiana; species Nicotiana attenuata. The sequence continues at coordinate 48,525 of NW_017670281.1, forward strand.
CGAATCGACCTCCTCGCGCATCGAATCTGATCAAAACCACAAGGAATACGTCACAATAGGCTAAGGGAACATAACCCAATCGAAAAGACTTGAAGAATATCAAAAATCAAGAGGTTAGCGAAACCCGAGCCCCGGGCCCACTTCTCGAAATATTATAAAATTCGCATCATCGGACTCCTTATCTTGCCACGAGTGTATACATATCCAATTTACCAAAATCCGAGCTCAAATGCTCCCTCAAATCCCAAATTTTCATTCTCTTAAGTTCAAGCCCTAACCTCCACTTTTAACCTCTAATTCCTTGATTTTCACCCTTGATTCATGTAATAACACATTATATTTACGTTTTAGGCTTAGAATTCCTTACCTCAATGAAGTCTCTTGATCCCTCTCATAAATCGCACAAAAACCCCCAAGTCCAAAGTGAAAATGTTGAGTTATTTCAAAAATTTGCGAAGATGGAATTAATACCCTCTGAACAGCATTTTTTCGCTTCTGCGATAACTTAGTAGCTTCTCCGACACCGCTTTTGCGGTTCTTATTCCGCTTCTGCGGTTCCTTCAATCTTGCCCAGGACCGCTTCTCGGTCCACCACTCGCATAAGCGGGACCGCTTCTGCGGTCTGCCTGTCCGCTTTTGTGGAAACTCCAAAGACTCTTCCTTTCGCTTCTGCGGCTTCCCCTCTCGCTTCTGTGGAACCGCTTCTGCGGTCCATTTCCGCAGAAGCCGAAATACCATATATCAGATCCTTCAGCAGTCCCCAAACTCCAAATTTCATCCCGTTAGCCATCCGAAGTCACCCCGAGGCCCCCGGGACCTCAACCAAAAGTACCAACACATCTTAAAACATCATTCAACTTGCTCCAATCATCAAAGCACCTCAACTAACACAAAAATCATTGAATTACATCGGATTCAAGCCTAAGTTCTTCAAAAACTTCCGAAACATGCATTTGATCAAAAACCCGAGCAAAACACCTCCGAATGATCTGAAATTTTGCACACAAATCCAAAATCACCTAACGAAGCTACTGCAACTCTCGGAACTCCATTCCGACCCTTGGATCAAAATCTCACCTATCAACCGGAATTCGCTAAAATACTAACTTTGCCAATTCAAGCCTAATTCAACACCGGACCTCCAAGTCAATTCTGATCACGCTCCTAAGTCAAAAATCATCCCCCGAAGCTAACCAAATCACTGGAAATCACATCCGAGACCTCTAACTCAATCGTCAACATCTGGTTGACCTTTCCAAAACAAACCTTCCTTAAAGAGACTAAGTGTCTCATTTCCATCCAGAATCAATCCAAATCAACTCATTCACCCAAGACTCGCATAATAACACATAAGGAAGCAGAAAATGGGGGAAACGGGGCGGTAACTCACGTGACAACGGGCCGGGTCGTCGCATCCTCCCCAACTAAAACAAACGCTCGTCCTCGAGCGAGTCAAGAAACTTACCTGAAGTCTCAAATAGGTGAGGATATCTGCTCCGCATCTCCCGTTCGGTCTCCCAGGTAGCCTCCTCCACGGGCCGAGCTCTCCACTGCACCTTCACCGAAGCTATATCCTTTGATCTCAATTTTCGAACCTGACGACCCAAAATAGCCACTAGCTCAACATCATAGGTCAAATCATCATCCAACTGAACAGTACTGAAGTCCAAAACATAGGACGGGTCCCCAACATACTTCCGGAGCATAGACACATGAAATACCGGGTGCACGCCCGACAAGCTGGGTGGCAAGGCAAACTCATAAGCCACCTCCCCAGTCCTCCTAAGTATCTCAAACGGCCCAATGAACCGCTGACTCAGCTTTCCTTTCTTTCCAAAGCGCAAAACACCCTTCATGGACGAAACCTTCAACAAGACCTTATCACCCACCATCTGTGACACATCCAGAACCTTCCAGCCCGCGTAACTCTTCTGACGCGACTGTGCTGTACGAAGCCTCTCCTGAATCAGCTTCACCTTCTCTAAGGCATCCTGAACCGTCTCTGTCCCCAATAACCTAGCCTCGCCGGGCTCGAACCATCCAACAAGAGATCTACACCGTCTCCCATACAAAGCCTCATATGGAGCCAACTTGTCACGACCCCAGTTCCGTGACTCCTATGAACCTAGAGCTCTGATACCAACTTGTCACGACCCCAGTTCACCCTTCATGAACATGTCGTGATGGCACCTAGTTCCTGCAACTAGGTAAGCCTAACAGTGCGGAATAACGAGTTAACATTTGCGGAATAATAAATTAAAACTAAACATACGGAAGTAACAACTGTATATATAAGGCCACTCAGCCTATACAACTCAAAATATGCGGAAGTCTATAACTAAATCCCAAAACCCGGAAACTCACGGGAAACACAAGCTAATAGAATGTAGTAAACTGCTCTACACCAGAATGTCTAAACAACATGAAAGGAAAGAAAAGGAACTATCTGCTAAAGCCGGAATAGAGTAGAGACTCCTGGTCTGCGAACGTAGCAGATATACCTCAAGTCTCAGCTAGGACTCTCCACCACGAGGATGATACGTCTGGGAGGAAGTACCTGGATCTGCACATGAAAAACATGCGCAGGAAGGGCATGAGTACACCACAACGGTACTCAGTAAGTGCCAAGCCTAACCTCGGTTGGGTAGTGACGGGGAAGGTCAGGGCCCTACTGAGATAACATAATAAATACGAGATAACAGAAATAGTTTAAATAAAGTCTACAGCGAGAATCTAAAACCAGGTAAATAAGGAAGAACAATAATAGAAAGCAAAGGTAACAATACACGGAAAACTGCCCTCACAAGGAATAGTAGCCGAGGGATCTCTTGGTATCTTGAGGATCTCTTGGTATCCTCATCATCATCACTAGGGATCTCTCAGTATCCCGAGGATCTCTTAGTATCCTCAATAAGTATGTCGGGGATCTCTTAGTATCCCAATATATATAGAAACACATGTGCCAGGGATCTCTTGGTATCCCGCACTCTCAGTCCAGAATATCTCAAGTACAGGGGATCTCCTGGGAAGCCGTCCCGTAGTCCCAAATTAAACACACAACAACAACGATTTCTAAATCTCGGAACAATGCTAAAAATTAGGACACGAAGTAGTAACTTATAGCCTAACATTCTTCACAGAGTACAAATAGCACAATTAAAGCAAATAAGCAGGTAAGCCAGCTAAACATGAGTCTCTAAGCTAGCACAGGTACAAACTTACAGTTAAAATGGACAAGTAAACAAGAAAGCTCAATTTAAATACTTCAAGTAGAAATGGATTTACAACAATTAGCTCAAGTACGCGCTCGTCACCTCACGTACGGGGCATTCAAATATTCAATATCATATCCTAAGGGGAGAGGTCCCCCACACAAGGTTAGACAAGCCACTTACCTCGAACCGGCTCAATATCAACTAGAAATCACGCTCTTGCCACGAGTATCCGACTCCAAATGGCTCAAATCTATTCAATTCAATTACATATTGTAAATAACATCGCAAACACCTGGTTTTGCTAATAAATTCAAAGCTACAGCGTAAAATTAGGTGAAATGACCAAAATGCCCTCCAGGCCAACACCCGGGAATCGAATAATTTTTACGTTTTCAGAACCCTCGTACTCTCACGAGTCTAACCATATAAAAATCTCCCAAATCGGAGGTCAAATGCCCCCTCAAAACCCCATAGTTAGGTCTAAGAAGTTCACCCACTTCCCATTCAAAAAACGCGAAATTATAGGGTGAATTTGCGATTAGATTAATGGGTTTTTGTCATAGGAGAGTAGAGAATCGTTACGCAGTGATTGCCCTTAAAAAACTCTTGAAATTGCTCCCAAATCCGAGCTCCAAACCTTGAGTTTTGATAAAAATGGAAAAACCTCGTTTTTGAAATGTTAAGTACCGTTCAGGGGTCTAAAGCATCGCGAACGCGAAAGGCAGCACGCGTTCGCGAAGAAGGAAAATATAAAGGGACCAAAAATGCCCTTCGCGATCGCGAAGGAATGGATGCGAACGCGAAGGCCTGGGTTCAGTGAACTACGCGAACGCGACATAGGTCATGCGAACGCATTGAATGAGAATCAAGCTCAGCCCTTGGAGTCCAATAAGTCTATGCGAACGCGACAGCCCTGACGCGAACGCGGTTAAGAAACGTGTGAAACTACGCGATCGCGGAGCACTAATTGCAAACGCAATGAAGAAACTTGTCATCCTCCAAAATTACTCTACGCGAACGCGTAGAGGATGACGCGAACGCGATGAGAAAGAAGGCCAAAGCTACGCGAACGCGTGGATGTTACCGCGATCGCGAAGAAAGAATTGGGACCTGCACAGCTGAAGGATTTTCTGCAACACTTTGAAACTCTAAAATGCTCCGTTGAGCATCCGAAACACACCCGAGGCCCCCGGGACCTCAACCACACCTATAGACATATCCCATAACATCATTCAAACTTGTACCAATCCTCAAACCACCTAAAACAACGCCGGAAACACGAATTAATCAAGGATTCAAGCCTAAGAACTTCAAATTCCAACAAAACACACTTTCGATCAAAAACCTAACCAAACCTCGTCCGATTGACCTGAAATTTTACACACACATCCCAAATGACACGACGGAGCTACAACAACTTCCGGAATTCCATTCCGACCCTCGGATCAAAAATTCACTATAGGACCGGAAACTTCAAAAATTCCAACTTCGACATTTCAAACCTAAATGAGCTACGGGCTTCCAAAAAGCATTCCGAACACGCTCCCAACCCTGAAATCACCTAACGGAGCTAACGGAACCATCGGATTTCCATTCCGAGGTCGTCTTCACACTGTTCCGATTACGGACCATCTTTCAACACTTAAGCTCTCATTTAGGGACTAAGTGTCCCAAAACACTCCGAATCCTAACACCGAACGTCCCGGCATACCAAAATAGCAGAAATGAACTTAGGGGAAGCGGTAAATGGGGAATCGGGGCGTAAATTCCAAAAACAACCGGTCGGGTCGTTACATCCTCCTACACTTAAACATTCGTTCGTCCTCGAACGAGCATAGAGAACATACCTGAAGTAGTGAAAAGATGAGGGTACTGGCTGCGCATATCCTGCTCGGTCTCCCAAGTCGCCTCCTCGGCCGGCTGACCCCGCCACTAAACCTTTACTGAAGCTATGTTCTTTGGCCTCAACTTTCTGATCTGCCTGTCCAAAATAGCCACTGGCTCCTCAACATAGGATAGATCCTTGTCCAACTGGACTGAACTGAAATCCAACACGTGCGACGGATCACCGTGATACCTCCGGAGCATCGAAACATGAAATACCGGATGAACTCCGGCCAAGATGGGAGGTAAGGCAAGCTCACAAGCAACCTCCCAACTCGCTTCAAGATCTCAAAAGGGCCAATAAACCTCGGGCTCAGCTTCCCTTTCTTTTCGAACCTCATGATGCCCTTCATAGGCGAGACCCGAAGCAGAACCCGCTCACCAACCATATATGAAACATCACGAACCTTCCTGTCCGCGTAACTCTTCTGTCTAGACTGGGCTGTACGGAGTCTGTCTTGAATCACCTTGACCTTCTCTAATGCATCCTGAACCATCTCTGTACCCAATAGCCTGGCCTCACCCGGCTCAAACCAACCCACCGGAGATATACACCTCCTTCCATATAAAGCCTCATACAGCGCCATCTGAATGCTGGACTGATAGCTGTTATTTTAAGCAAACTCCGCCAGTGGAAAGAAATGATCCCAAGATCCTCCGAACTCAATCACACACGCACGGAGCATATCCTCAAGAATCTGGATAGTGCGCTCGGACCGTCCGTCCGTCTGGGGGAGAAATGCTGTGCTCAACTCCACCCGAGTGCCTAACTCCTGCTGCACAGCTCTCCAGAATCGCGGTGTAAACTGAGTACCTCTGTCTGAAATGATAGGAACTGGAATACCATGCAAACGGACGATCTCCCTGATATAAATCTCCGCCAACCGCTCCGATAAATAAGTGGTACACACAGGAATGAAATGAGCGGACTTGGTCAGCCGGTCCACAATAACCCAAATCAAACTTCCTCAAGGTCCGTGGAAGTCCAGATACAAAATCCATGGTGATGCGCTCCCATTTCCACTCCGGAATCTCTATCTGCTGGAGCAACCCACCCGGGTGCTGGTGCTCGTACTTCACCTGCTGGCAGTTGAGGCATCTAGACACATAGCCAACTATATCCTTCTTCATCTGCCTCCACCAGTAGTGCTGCCTCAGGTCCTGATACATCTTCGCGGAACCCGGATGGATGGAATACCGCAAACTATGGTCCTCTGCTAGAATCATCTCTCGAAGACCATCAACATTGGGCACACAAATCCGGCCCTGCATCCTCAATACTCCATCATCTCCAATGGTCACATCTCTGGCATCCCCACGCCGGACCCTGTCCTAAAGGACAAGCAAATGAGGGTCATCATACTGCCGCTCCCTGATACGGTCAAATAGGGAAGACCGGGAAACCACACAGGCTAGAACCCGACTGGGCTCCGACAGATCCAATCTCATGAACTGGCTGGCTAAGGCCTGAACATCCATCGCCATAAGCCTCTCTGAAGCTGGTAAATATGCCAAACTCCCCAAACTCTCCGCCCGGCGACTCAAGGCATCCGCCACCACATTGGCCTTGCCCGGGTGATATAAGATAGTGATGTCATAATCCTTCAGCAGCTCTAACCACCTCCTCTGACGCATATTGAGATCCTTTTGCTTGAGCAAGTGCTGCAAACTCCGATGATCAGTATAGATCTCAAAAGGCACTCCATATAAATAATGACGCTAGATCTTCAAGGCATGAACAATGGCAGCTAACTCAAGGTCATGGACAGGGTAATTCTTTTCATGTATCTTCAACTGTCTGGACGCGTAGGCAATCACCCTACCGTCCTGCATCAACACTGCTCCAAGGCCAACTCTCGAGGCGTCACAATAGACAGTATAAGACCCCGAACCGGTAGGAAACATCAAAATAGGGGCTGTAGTCAAAGCTGTCTTGAGCTTCTAAAAGCTCGCCTCACACTCCTCTGTCCACTGAAATGGGGCACCCTTCTGGGTCAATCTAGTCATAGGGGCAGCAATCGATGAAAATCCCTCCACGAAACGACGGTAGTAACCCGCCAAGCCAAGGAAGCTGCGAATCTCTGTAGCTGAGGACGGCCTGGGCCAACTCTGCACGGCCTCTACCTTCCTCGGATCCACCCGAATACCCTCACTAGAAATCACATGGCCTAAGAATGCCACAGAACTCAGCCAAAACTCACATTTTGAGAACTTTGCATATAACTTTTTCTCCCTCAAGGTCTGTAGCACGGTCCTCAGATGCTGCTCATGATCTTCCCGACTCCGGGAATACACCACAATATCATCAATAAAAACAATCACGAACGAGTCAAGATATGGCCTGAACACACTGTGCATCAAATGCATGAAAGCTGCAGGGGCATTGGTCAGCCCAAATGACATAACAAGGAACTCGTAATGGCCATATCGAGTCCTGAAGGCAGTCTTCGGGATATCTGGCTCCCGAATCTTCAACTGATGGTAACCTGAGCGCAAGTCAATCTTAGAAAACACCTGTGCGCCCTGAAGCTGGTCAAACAGATCATCAATGCGAGGCAAAGGATAACGGTTCTTCACTGTAACCTTGTTCAACTGGCGGTAGTCAATACACATGCGCATAGAACCATCCTTTTTCTTCACAAACAAAACAGGAGCACCCCACGGTGAAACACTGGGTCGAATAAAACCCTTACCAAGCAATTCCTGCAACTGATCCTTCAACTCCTTCAACTCAGGAGGAGCCATACGATACGGAGGAATGGAAATGGGCTGAGTGCCCGGCAACAGATCAATCCCAAAATCAATGTCCCTATCAGGCGGCATGCCTGGAAGATCAGCTGGAAATACATCGGGATAATCCCGTACCACTGGAACAGAATCAACGGAAGGGGTATCAACACTAACATCTCTCACATAAGCCAAATACACGGCACACCCCTTCTCAACCATGCGCTGAGCTTTAAGAAAAAAGATAACTCTACTGGGAGTATGATCTAAAGTACCACTCCACTCAATATGCGGAGCACCTGGCATAGCCAGCCTTACGGTCTTGGCGTGACAATCAAGAATAGCAAAATGGGGCGACAACCAGTCCATGCCCAAAATAATGTCAAAATCCACCATACCGAGTAATAATAAGTCTGCTCTGGTCTTAAAACCACGAATAGTAACCAAACATGACCGATAAATGCGGTCCACAACAAGAGAATCTCCCACAGGAGTAGAAACATAAACGGGGGCACTCAAAGAATCCCGAGGCACACCCAAATGCGGAGCAAAGTAAGAAGACACATAAGAGTAAGTAGAGCCCGGATTGAATAGAACCGATGCCTCTCTGTGACAAACCAGAATAATACCTGTAATGACGGAGTCGGAGGCAACAGCCTCAGTACGAGCAGGAATAGCATAATATCTGGCCCGGCCCCTCTTTCGAGGGCGACCTCTATCTCCCCGACCTCCGCCCCTAGCCGGCTGGGCAGGTGGGGTAGCTGCTGGAGCTGTGATCATGGCCTGAGAACTCTGAGGAGCACGCTGTGGTTGAGAAGTCTGTGGGGGCGCGCTCCTCCCAAGTCTGGGCAATCCCTCACCAAGTGACGTGTATCACTACACTCGTAACGAGCTCTGGGAGGACGCGGTGGCTGTGACTGGCTGGGACTAGGCCTGCTGGACTGACCTTTTGAAATACCCCGCGCAGGAGGTGCGCTAGAAACTGGAGGTGCATAATAAGGCTCCTAAGGTGGAGGTGGAGCTGGAGTACTGCCGGCTGCAGGAAGAGCTGAATGTACAGGGCGACCCGAATAACCTCTGCCATAACGACCTGCTGATGGGGTACGGGCACCAGAGTAGTGACCCGACTCTCGAGACCTCTTGGCCTCCCTCTCTCCTTACTCCCTGGCGAGCATACCCTCAATCCTCCTAGCAATGCTCACTACCTGCTGATAAGGAATGTCCATCTCCAACTCTCGAGCCATGCTAGATCTGATGGGTGGAATAAGACCCTCAATGAACCTGCAAACTCTCTCACGAACTGTAACAACCAAAGCCGGTGCGTGCCTGGCCAACCTAGAATAACGGATGGCATATTCTGAAACTGTCATAGCACCCTAACGCAAGTGCTCAAACTCTGCGCGCCATGAATCTCTGAGGCTCTGGGAACAAACTCTCTCATAAATATGTCCGAGAACTGGGTCCAAGTCAGTGAAGCAGCCTCGACTGGACTGTCTATCTCATAAGTGCGCCACCAATCATAGGCAGCTCCCCGAAGCTGAAAAGCAGTGAAAGAAACCCCGCTGGACTCCACTATGCCCATAGTGCGAAGAATACGATGACACTCCTCTAGAAATCCCAAGGCATCGTCTGATGCTAATCCACTGAACACTGGGGGATCATACTTCTTGAACCTCTCAAGTCTGCGCTGCTCGTCCTCTGAAGCAGCTGATCCATCCTCGGGGTGAACTGGTGCTGCAGGCGGTGGGGGAATAATCTCGGGAACCTGCTCAACCTGCACTCGCTGCTCAGGAGTGCGGACGGCGGGAGTCTGTGCTCCTCCCCCGGCCTGGGATGTGGCTGCAGCAAGGGGAAGCAACCCCGCCTGAGCCAAGGTGGTGTACATGCTCATGAATTGAGCCAAAGTCTCCTGGAGTGCTGGAGTAGTAGTGGCAGTAGTAGGTGTGCCAGGTGCCTGGGCTCCGGCTGGATCTGCTGGTGGTACCTCGGCGGCAGCTCGCGCAGGTGCTCTGGATGCACCACGTGCGCATCCTCGACCTCTACCCCGGCCCCGGCCTCTGGCGGCGGCAGCAGGGGGCGCGGGTGCCTGATCATCTCGAGTAGCCCGTGTCCTCACCATCTGTGAGAGAACAGAAGACAGAAGTTTAGAATTGATGTCAAAAATATCGCACGACAAGGAATCCAAATGAAGTGAAGATTTTTCCTAAACAGTTACATAGCCTCTCGTAGATAAGTACAGACGTCTCCGTACCGATCAGCGAGACTCTAATATACCGGCCTGTGTACTGTGACTCCTATGAACCTAGAGCTCTGATACCAACTTGTCACGACCCCAGTTCACCCTCCATGAACATGTCGTGGTGGCACCTAGTTCCTACAACTAGGTAAGCCTAACAGTGCAGAATAACGAGTTAGCATTTGCGGAATAATAAATTAAAACTGAACGTATGGAAGTAACAACTATATATATAAGGCCACTCATCCTATACAAATCAAAATATGCGGAAGTCTATAACTAAATCCCAAAACTCGGAAACTCACGGGAAACACAGGCTGATAGAATGTAGTAAACTTCTCTACACCAGAATGTCTAAACAACATGAAAGGAAAGAAAAGTAACTATCTGCTAAAGCCGGAATAGAGTAGAGACTCCTGGTCTGCGAACGTAGCAGATATACCTCAAGTCTCAGCTAGGACTCTCCACCACGAGGATGATACGTCTGGGAGGAAGTACCTGGATCTGCACATGAAAAACATGCGCAGGAAGGGCATGAGTACACCACAACGGTACTCAGTAAGTGCCAAGCCTAACCTCGGTTGGGTAATGACGAGGAAGGTCAGGGCCCTACTGAGATAACATAATAAATAATGAGATAACAGAAATAGTTTAAATAAAGTCTACAGCGAGAATCTAAACCAGGTAAATAAGGAAGAACAGTAATAGAAAGCAAAGGTAACAATACACGGAAAACTGCCCTCACAAGGAATAGTAGCCGGGGGATCTCTTGGTATCCCGAGGATCTCTTGGTATCCTCATCATCAACACTGGGGATCTCTCGGTATCCCGAGGATCTCTTAGTATCCTCAATAAGTAAGTCGGGGATCTCTTAGTATCCCGAGGATCTCTTGGTATCCTCAATAAGTAAACCGGGGATCTCTTGGTATCCCAATATATATATAGAAACACATGTGCCAGGGATCTCTTGGTATCCCGCACCCTCAGTCCAGAATATCTCAAGTACAGAGGGATCTCCCGGGAAGCCGTCCCGTAGTCCCAAATTAAACACACAACAACAACGATTCCTAAATCTCGGAACAATGCTAAAAATCAGGACACGAAGTAGTAAATTATAGCCTAACATGCTTCACAGAGTACAAATAGCACAGTTAAAGCAAATAAGCAGGTAAGCCAGCTAAACATGAGTCTCTAAGCTAGCACAGGTACAAACTTACAGTTAAAATGGACTAGTAAACAAGAAAGCTCAATTTAAATACTTCAAGTAGAAACGGATTTACAACAATTAGCTCAAGTACGCGCTCGTNCTCAAATCAACAAATAACAAATCCTAAGGGGAAAGGTCCCCCACACAAGGTTAGACAAGCCACTTACCTCGAACCGGCTCAATATCAATAGAAACCACGCCTTTGCCACGAGTATCCGACTCCAAATGGCCCAAATCTATTCAATTCAATTACATATCGTAAATAATATTGCAAACAACTGATTCCACTATTAAATTTAGAGCTAGGGCGCGAAAATAGGTAAAATGACCAAAATGCCCCTCCAGCCATCGTCTCGGAATCGAATAATTTTTACGTTTTCAGAACCCTCGTACTCTCACGAGTCTAACCATATAAAAATCTCCCAAATCGGAGGTCAAATGACCCCTCAAAACCCCATAGTTAGGTCTAAGAAGTTTACCCACTTCCCATTCAAAAACACGAAATTAAAGGGTGAATTTGCGATTAGATTAATGGGTTTTAGTCATAGGAGAGTAGAGAATCGTTACCCAGTGATTGCCCTTGAAAACTCTTGAAATTGCTCCCAAATCCGAGCTCCAAACCTTGAGTTTTGATAAAAATGGCAAAACCTCGTTTTTGAAATGTTAAGTACTGTTCAGGGGTCTAAAGCATCGCGAACGCGAAAGGCAGCACGCGTTCGCGAAGAAGGAAAATATAAAGGGACCAAAAATGCCCTTCGCGATCGCGAAGGAATGGATGCGAACGCGAAGGCCTGGGTTCAGTGAACTACGCGAACGCGACATAGGTCATGCGAATGCATTGAATGAGAACCAAGCTCAGCCCTTGGAGTCCAATAAGTCTATGCGAACGCGTAAGCCCTGACGCGAACGCGGTTAAGAAACGTGTGAAACTACGCGATCGCGGAGCACTAATTGCGAACGCAATGAAGAAACGTCATCCTCCAAAATTACTCTACGCGAACGCGTAGAGGATGACGCGAACGCGAAGAGAAAGAAGGCCAAAGCTACGCGAACGCGTGGATGTTACCGCGATCGCGAAGAAGGAATTGGGACCTGCACAACTGAAGGATTTTCTGCAACACTTTGAAACTCCAAAATGCTCCGTTGAGCATCCGAAGCACACCCGAGGCCCCCGGAACCTCAACCACACCTACAGACATATCCCATAACATCATTCAAACTTGTACCAATCCTCAAACCACCTAAAACAACGCCGGAAACACGAATTAATCAAGGATTCAAGCCTAAGAACTTCAAATTCCAACAAAACACGCTTTCGATCAGAAACCTAACCGAACCTCGTCCGATTGACCTGAAATTTTGCACACACATCCCAAATGACATGACAGAGCTACAGCAACTTCCGAAATTCCATTCCGACCCTCGGATAAAAAATTCACTATCAGACCAGAAACTTCAAAAATTCCAACTTCGGCATTTCAAACCTAAATGAGCTACGGGCTTCCAAAAAGCATTCCGAACACGCTCCCAACCCTGAAATCACCTAACGGATCTAACGGAATCATCAGATTTCCATTACGAGGTCGTCTTCACACTGTTCCGATTACGGACCATCTTTCAACACTTAAGCTCTCATTTAGGGACTAAGTGTCCCAAAACACTCCGAATCCTAACACCGAACGTCCCGGCATACCAAAATAGCAGAAATGAACTTAGGGGAAGCGGTAAATGGGGAATCGGGGCGTAAATTGCAAAAACGACCGGCCGAGTCGTTACAATTAGCCTTCCCCGGGTGATACAAAATGGTAATATCATAGTCCTTGAGTAACTCCAGCCACCTCCGCTGCCTCAAATTAAGATCCTTTTGCTTGAATATATGCTGAAGGATGCGATGATCAGTGAATACCTCACAAGATACGCCATATAAGTAGTGCCTCCAAATCTTCAAGGCATGGACTATAGCAGCCAACTCCAAATCATGAACAGGGTAGTTCTTCTCATGGGGCTTCAACTGGCGAGAAGCATAAGAAATAACTCTACCCTCCTGCATCAACACACATCCGATCCCAACTCTCGAAGCATCACAATATACAATGTAAGAACCTGAAGTTGATGGCAAACCAACACTGGAGTTGTGGTCAAAGCTGTCTTGAGCTTCTGAAAGCTCTCCTCGCACTCGTCCGACCATACAAATGGTGCACCCTTCTGCGTCAACTTGGTCAAGGGCGAAGCAATAGATGAAAAACCCTGGACGAACCGGCGATAATAACCCGCCAAACCGAGGAAACTCCGAATCTCTGTGGCTGAGGACGGTCTAGGCCAACTCTAAACTGCCTCTATCTTCTTTGGATCAACCTGAATACCATCGCCGGACACCACATGCCCCAGGAAATCCACCGAACCAAGCCAAAACTCACACTTGTAGAACTTTGCATAAAGCTTCTCCTCCCTCAATCTCTACAATACCACTCTCAAATGCTGTGCGTGATCCTCCTGGCTACGCGAGTACAGCAGGATATCATCAATAAAAACGATAACAAATGACTCCAGATACGGCCGAAATACGCTGTTCATCAAATGCATGAATGCTGCTAGGGCATTAGTCAGCCCAAAGGACATAACCAGAAACTCATAGATCCCATATCTAGTCCTAAAAGCAGTCTTCATAATATCTGAATCCTTGATCTTCAGTTGGTGATAGCCTGAACGAAGATCAATCTTGGAGAATACCCTTGCTCCCTGGAGCTGGTCAAACAAATCACTGATACGAGGTAGGGGATACTTGTTCTTCACCGTTACTTTGTTCAATTGCCTGTAGTCAATGCACATTCTCATTGTGCCATCTTTCTTCTTCACAAATAGCCGGTGCACCCCACGGTGACATACTAGGACGAATGAACCCCTTATCTAGGAGCTCCTGAAGCTGATCCTTTAATTCCTTCAACTACGCTGGTGCCATACGATATGGTGGTACACAAATAGGCTGAGTGCCCGGCACTAGGTCAATACCAAAATCAATATCCCTATCCGGCGGCATGCCCGACAGGTCTGCAAGAAACACATTATGGAACTCCCTCACAACAGGAACAAAATCAAGACTAGGAGTCTCAGCTCCAACATCCCTCACGAAAGACAAATATGATAGACAACCTTTCCCAACCATCCGCTGGGCCTTTAGGAAAGAAATCACCCTGCTAGGAACATAGTCAGTCATACCACGCCACTCAATCCTCGGAACACCCGGTATAGACAAAGTGACTATCTTAACATGACAGTCCAGAATAGCATGGCACGGAGATAACCAGTCCATGCCCAGAATAACATCAAAATCTACCATGCTCAACAGCAACAGATCAACTCGGGTCTCCAGACCCCCAATAGTCACCAGACAAGACCGATACACATGGTCTACAATAATAGTATCGCCCACCGGGGTAGATACGTGAACAGGTAAAGCAAGACACCCTCGGGTCGTACCCAGATGATGAGCAAAATATGAGGACACGTAAGAATAGGTAGAATCGGGATCAAATAAGACAGAGGCATCGCTGTGGCAGACTGAGATAATACCTGTGATAACAGCATCTGATGCAATGGTGTCCCTCCTCTCTGGGAGAGCATAGAATCAAGCCTAGCCACCGCCTGATCGGCCTCCACCCCTGGGGCGGCCCCTGGATGCCTGGCCTCCACCCCTAGCTGACTGGGCGGGTGCTGAAGAAACAGGAGCAGAAGACGAGGGCTAATCCCTCTGCTGAGACTGACTACAACGAAGCCGAGGACACTGCCTCCACATATGCCCAAACTCTCCGCACTCATAAAAACTCCCAGGTGTCGGAGAATGGGACTGAAGGGAACCCCGCGCGCCGGAGTGGCTAGCTGCCACACTCGGCTTGGAAGAACCCTGAACAGATGAAGCTCGAGATGAACCCTGAGCTGGAAGAGCACTAAGAGATGGCTGGCTCTGCTGATAACCCTGATGACCCCGACCTGAAGATGACCCACGATACTCGGGACGGGTCGACTTAGGAGGCCTGAAAGAACGACCTCTGCCCTGCTGGAACTGACCCCTAGACGGGGCACCACTGATACTGCCAGAACCTCGAGGCCTCTTGGCCTCCCTCTCCTTTCTATCCTGACGGCGAGCCATCTCAATATCACGAGCAATATCAACTGCATCCTCAAAGGAAATACCCAGAACTCTCTCTAGAGTCATCAGAACACGAAGGTGATAGTTAAGTCCATCCACAGACCTCTTGATCCTCTCCCTATCGGTCTGAACTATCCAGGATGCATGACGAGCCAACTTAGAAAATCTCGCCTCATACTGGGTCACTGTCATGTCTCCTGGTCGAAGCCACTCGAACTGCCTACGCACCTCCTCTCTCTAAGACTGTGGTACTCACTTCTCCAGAAAGATAGTGGAGAAGTCCTGCCATGACAAAGGCGCTGCACCTGCCGGCCTACGCCGCTCATGTGCCTCCCACTATGTGAAGGCAGCCCCAGTGAACTAAAATGCGGTGAGTGCTAGTCCACTTGACTCCGAAATCGCTGCCGTCCGAAGCATACGCTGACACTTGTCAAGAAAACCTTGGGCATCCTCACCCTGAGCACCATTGAAAACTGGAGGCTGGAGCCTACTGAACCTCTCAAGACGACGCTGCTTATCGTCTGGCATAGCTGGAACTACAAAGTCCTGAACTGGATCAACCGGCTGAGCTGGAGCTGCTCCCGGTGTCTGCAAACCCTGCACTACCTGCTCAGGTGTGCGAGCGGCGGGGGTCTGACTACCTCCCCCAGTTTGCGAAGTAGCTACTGCAGTAGTGGCTGAAACTATCTGAGCTAGGCCAGTGCAAACTGATAGTATCTGAGCCAAGGTCTCCTCGAGACCCGAAATCACAATGGGCACTGCCGGTGCCTGCACAGGTGCTGCTGGAATGTCTGCAGCTGGAGCCTGATCCTGAGCCGGTGCAACTGGTGGAGCAACAAGTGCTGCCCTCGCGGCTCTGCCTCTACCACGACCACGACCTCTAATGCCCATAGTAGGTGGTACTGGTGGTCGTCCGTCTCGTCCTGTAGCGTGGGTCCTCGCCATCTGCGAGAGAATAGAACACAGAAGTTTAGTTCTCAGATCAACAAAGTCGCACGACAAGAATTTCAAGAATATGAAGTTTTCCTAAGGGTTCTGCAGTCTCTCGAGGAGAAATACAGGCGTCCCCGTACGACTCCGCAAGACTCTACTAAACCTGCTCATGACTCGTGAGACCTAGTAACCTAGGCTCTGATACCAACTTGTCACGACCCAATTTCCAACCCGGTCGTGATGGCGCCTCTCGTGAAGATAAGGCCAGCCAACAGAACAACAGTACCTCTTTTAACAGTTACTTAGCATAAACAAGTCTAATTCATAGGTAATATAATCATAAGTGCAGAATAAAACATGATAAAACAGGGAAACCATCCTGACTCAGCCCGAAATCGGGGGGGTCACAAGTCACGAGCTACTACAGAGTTTACTAAAATGCTACAAGTCTGGAACTAGGAACAAAGTTCGAAGATAATGTAAATAGAGAAGATAAGGGAGAAACGGGGATGTGGACATCGACAACTACCTCGTCACTCCTAGTTCGCCTTGTCTGGAAGGAAATCAGCGCTCAGGAACGAACTCTGCTATGCCTGTATCTGCACACATGGTGCAGGAAGTAATGTGAGTACTCCGACCCAGTGAGTAATAAAAATAAATAACGACTGAGAACATAAAATCCCATGAAGGCACAAATAATGTTATCTCAAGCAGTAAAATCAGTTAAACAGTGAAACCAGTAAAATAGCAAGAATTCTCTTTCAAAAACAGTTAAAGACAAATATTCTCAACCAGTAGGAAATGCTCAGAAACCTGCCCCTCGGGCTCAATATCAAACTCTCAGTACAGTATCAGCCCGGCGGGCTCAGTATCAATCACACAGTACAACATCAGCCCCTCGGGCTCACTCTCAAATCACATGGGTACCCGCGCTCACTGTGGGTGTGCAGAATCCGGAGGGGCTCCTATAGCCCAAGCGCTATCATAATAAGGCCTGAAAGCCTGAATATATCAATATGAGGCCTAAAAGCCTTCTCACAATACACTCGAGGCCTGAAAGCCTCTTCACATATCGCTCGAGGCTTGAAAGCCTCCTCACATTTCACTCGAGGCGTGAAAGCCTCCTCACATATCACTCGAGGCCTGAAAGCCTCCTCACATATCACTCGAGGCCTGAAAGCCACCTCACATCACTCAACATATCCTCACATGTGGCCCTCGGCCTCAATCGGTCCGAAAGTAATCATAAGCCCCTCGGGCATCAGTAAAAAAATAGTAATGCTCAGCTCAAACAGTAGTTCAAATATCAGTTAAACTCCAAGTTGAGTAAAAATATAGCTGAGTTCATGAAACAGTGTAATTCAAATGGACTGAGTTCAAATAATATTTCAAATAGTGAGGAAAACAGTGATGATAGCTCACAAGGAGTTCAAACAGTCGGCAATAAGCCCCAAATACGGCAATAAGCCCAAGTCATACTGAAAAACAACAACTCATAGTCAATTACGCGGTAAAGTATTATCTGGACTGGACCAAGTCACAGTCCCCAATAGTAAGTGACCCCGCGCTCATCATTGAACGCGTGTCTCATCTCAACATAGCACCAAGTTGTGCAAATTCGGGCTTTCAAACCCTCAGGACATCATTTAAAATCAATACTCACCTCTAGCCGGCCAAAAGTCTAGCTCGCTATGCCTTTTCACCTCGAATCGACCTCCTCGCATGTCGAATCTGATCAAAACCACAAGGAATACGTCACAATAGGCTAAGGGAACATAACCAATCGAAAAGACTCGAAGAATATCAAAAATCACAAAGTTCGCAAAACCGAGCCCCGGGCCCACTTCTCGAAAAATTATAAAATTTGCATCACCGGACTCCTTATCTTGCCACGAGTCTATACATATCAGATTTACCAAAATCCGAGCTCAAATGCTCCCTCAAATACCAAATTTTCATTCTCTTAAGTTCAAGCCCTAACCTCCACTTTTAACCTCTAATTCCTTGATTTTTCACCCTTGATTCATGTAATAACACATTAGATTTACGTTTTAGGCTTAGAATTCCTTACCTCAATGAAGTCTCTTGATTCCCTCTCCAAAATCGCACAAAAACCCCCAAGTCCGAAGTGAAAATGTTGAGTTATTTCAAAAATTCGCGAAGATGGAATTAATACCCTCTGAACAACATTTTTCGCTTCTACGACACCGCTTTTGCGGTTCTTATTCCGCTTCTGCGGTTCCTTCAATCTTGCCTAGGACCGCTTCTGCGGTCCACCACTCGCATAAGCGGGATCGCTTCTGCGGTCCGCCCGTCCGCTTTTGCGGAAACTCCCAAGACTCTTCCTTTCGGTTCTGCGGCTTCCCCTCTCGCTTTTGCGGTCCATTTCCGCAGAAACGGAAATACCAGATATCAGATCCTTCAGCAGTCCTTAAACTCCAAATTTCATCCCGTTAGCCATCCGAAATCACCCCGAGGCCCCCGGGACCTTAACCAAAATGACCAACACATCTTAAAACATCATTCAAACTTGCGCCAATCATTAAAGCACCTCAACTAACACCAAAATCATCGAATTACATCGGATTCAAGCTTAAGTTCTTCAAAAACTTTCGAAACACGCATTTGATCAAAAACCCGACCAAAACACCTCCGAATGATCTGAAATTTTGCATACACATCCAAAATAACCTAACGAAGCTACTGCAACTCTCGGAACTCCATTTCCGCCCTTGGATCAAAATCTCACCTATCAACCGGAATTCGCCAAAATACTAACTTCGCCAATTCAAGCCTAATTCTACACCGGACCTCCAAAATCAATTCCGATCACGCTCCTAAGTCACAAATCATCCCCCGAAGCTAACCAGATTACCGGAAATCACATCCGAGCCCTCTAACTCAATAGTCAACATCTAGTTAAAGAGACTAAGTGTCTCATTTCCATCCAGAATCGATCCAAATCAACTTATTCACCCAAAACTCGCATAATAACACATAAGGAAGCAGAAAATGGGGGAAACAGGGCGGTAACTCACGTGACGACGGGCCGGGTCGTCACACAAACCAAGCTAAGCAAGCTGTCAGAACTCAAGAGCTTTGCTGCACAACACCTGTACGAACTCATTGCCTCGAACACACGCAAAGAATTAATCACATCCTTACCGTACCAATTCGGTCTTCTATCAAGATACTCTACACATCTAAATTTCCTTATGTTCCATCCTCAACTTGATATTTCCTCTTGTTGTAGCACCACAATGCCTCACCCAGGCTTACCACACGAGACCCAAGCATGAACCACACTGTCTGAAACACATAAGCCGCTGAATACTCTCCCTCGAATATTCCCAAAAACACCACATTCCGCAGCACTTTATTCTGAAGAACTTCCTGCGAATCTAAATCCGTTGCCTTTACTTTCCTGATACTGATGCATAGAATCCCATAATTAACATAGAAATACCACAAATCTGAACCTCTTCCAATGAAAACACAGTTTCTAACCACACTTGCAACTTTAAGATACCCGATTGTTCCCTGTAGACTCTTGAACACATTAGAACCATTTTCGAAAGTCATTCTCTCTTATTCAAACTGCAAATCACCCGACCTGACGGACAGAACCACCCGTGCCACATTGGCACTCCGATACCGCAAAATGATATCTTCATCCCAATACAACCAAGCAACTTCCTGCTCTATACGCCGAGCATCCTTTGCCAATAACACTCTAGACATTCCGTGATTCTCATACTCTATAAAGCATAATATGACCTCTGTCATAATTTTGCTTCACTCGTGCCATCCTCGGCTCAATTTCCGCGACCAGAACGGATTCGCCAGCATGCCTCAAACCGAAACCAACATAGCACATAACCGTGCAATCAGCTAATCAACAACAACCTCCCCAACTTGGCTCAAAGCCATATATCAGGACACAATCAATAACCCATAACATTTTTACTCTAATGATGCCACAGTACCAAAGTGATATTAAACTCAATCATTTACAAGTTTGTGAAAACACAGATCATCTAGTACTGTAATCCTCTGCAAATCTCGCATTCATCCCCACATCAGTTGAGTCCACTCTCTTAAGGGACCCAAATTTTCAAATTTCAACACGTACTTTTCAATTACACATGAGATCTTCTAACATACACCTAGGGATCATACCACCTAAGAACACTCCGCAGGAGATAACCCACCTGCTTCGCTTCAATTTAGTATTTCTGCATACCTTCCACCGTCATACACATTACACAGTCATTTAGCCTTCCTGGGTCTGAACTCATACTGCCACATGTAATGCACTTCCCTCCCCAACTAGGAGACACGGAAATATTCTTCACGCGCTCATAAATCGGGCTACACATCAAATCACAATAGGAATCGAACGCTTAACAGTTCATCTATTACCCAGTAGACTTTTTCGTCACTACCAAGTCATATAGATACATCTCGCAGTACTAACATACTCATCACATGGATATCCAACCGCCATTCCGGCTAATAGGGATAATACCGAACATATAAATTCAAAACACTTGCTCACACAATCAGCACCTCGGTGCTCAAGCCATAGGCAAGGATCCAGCCTCATGTCCTCCAGACTGGCCCAACATAACTCACAGAGATTACATCTCGCCCCTTGATCGGGGAATCACTAGCCATCAAGGCACATCTGATATTGAGCGCTCATGCGCGCATACAACCACGTGGAAGGAATTTCAAGAGTTTCTTTTCAAGCTGAATCAAGGACGCACGATAATAATTCAAGAATGTGAAGTTTTCCTAAAGGTTATGTAGCCTCTCGAGGATAAATACAAACGTCTCCGTATCGATCCACGAGACTCTACTAAACCTGCTCATGACTCGTGAGACCTAGTAACCTAGGCTCTGATACCAACTTGTCACGATCCCAAACCCGGCTTCGGTCGTGAAGACGAGGCCAGCCAGACCATTTTAGAACACCACTTTAAGCAGTTAAACAGTTCAATAACAGTTCAACTATGATTCAATGATATCAATTAACGAAATTACAACCCAACACAACCCTAACCGAGGTGTCACCAGTCACGAGTATCTATAAGAATATAGTTCCACCTTACAAGTCTAGAAATATGCTGAACAGTAATAGTGAATAACATAGAAAGACAGGGGTGCTGCGAACGCTGGCAGTCACCTCGCTATAACCTCTACAACTCTGCCTTCACGCAGCCAATACCCGCTACCGGGTGAATAAATACCTGCAACTGCACGCGAGGTGTAGGGAGTAAAGTGAGTACTCCAACTCAGTGATTAATAAATGTAAATAATAACTGAGCAGCAAGAAATCACGTAAAGCAACCAACATGCTATATAGAAGCCGGGTACAATTTTCTGAGAAAACAGTGAAATCTGTGTAATAATTAGAAATACCTTGGCTCAGTTCAAATCTCTTTTGAAAATGATCTTTTCAATAATTACGAAAACGATTTCAAAACTGTTAGTGCTGATAAGCACAGAAAATCCGCCCCTCGGGCACAAATACCACAGTATAACAGGTAAAAAGGCAAATAAGTATGCTAGATGAGCACATAAAAGTTCTCCCCTCGGGCAATATCTCAAACTGTACCAGCCCCTCAGGCTCCCTCTCTCAGATCGCTCTCAGAATAGTATCATATAGTAACCGCTGCGGTGTGCAGCCCGATCCACATATCACTGCGGCGTGCAGCCCTATCTATATCTCGCTGCAGCGTGCAGCCCGATCAATATTTCACTGCAGCGTGAAGCTTGATCCATATCTCACTGCGGCATGCAGCCCGATCCATATCTCGCTGCGGCGTGCAGCCCGATCCATATGGGTACCCGCGCTCACTGTGGGGGTGCAGACTCCGGAGGGGCTCCTACAGCCCAACCGCAATGTCAAGCCACCTCGTGGCATTTAAAACAAGGCCTGAAAGCCTTCTCACATCACACTCGAGGCCGGAAAGCCTCCTCACATCACTCAACATATCCTCACATATGGCCCTCGGCCACACTCAGTCCAGAAAACATCATAAGCCCTTCGGGCATCAATTAGAATAGTAGTGCTCAGCCCAATTAACAGTGGAAAATATCATTTAAGTCTCAAAGTTCAATTAAAATGGCTGAGTTTGTAAATCAGTATAATCAACAGGACTGAGTTCAAGTAGTATGTCATATAGTGAGGAAACGGTGATAAAATCCCCGAAGGGTTCAAATAATTGGCACAAAGCCCAAATATGGCAATCAGCCCAAATCATGATAATAACAAATATGTTACAGTCAAATACGTGGTAAAAGTCATCAATCGGGACATACCAAGTCACAATCCCCAACGGTGCTCTACCCCACGCTCGCTATCCGGCGTGTAAGTCACCTCAATATAGCACTATGGTATGCAAATCCGGGGTTTCAAACCCTCAGGATATCATTTACAATCATTACTCACCTAGAACCGGTGAAATCTCTAGCTCGCGATGCCTTTGCCCCTCAAACCGGCCTCCACGCGCGTCGAATCTATCCAACATCAGAGCAAATACATCACAATGTGCCAATGGGACAATACCCAATCGAAAAATAGCAAAAATCTCGAAATTAGCAAAACCCCAGCCCCGGGCCCACTTCTCGGAAATCAGAAAATTTAACATCAATGGATTCCTCATTTTCTCACGAGTCTATACATATCAAAATTACCAGAATCGGGGTTCATTTGACCCCTCAAATTCCTAATTTAAGCTCTCTTAGGTTCAAGCCCTAAACCACCATTTTTAACCTTTAATTCCTTGAGTATTTAGTTCTAATCCATGTATTTACACCATAAAATCATGTTCTAGGTCCAAGAATTCATACCTGATCAAAGCTCTCGAAACCCTCTTCTAAATCGCCCAAAAACTCTCCAAGTCCGAAGTGCAATATGTTACTCTTTCAAAAATTCGCGAAGAAGACTAATTTAATACTCTGCCCAGTCATCTTGCATCTGCGGTACCATTTCCCTGATGCGGGACCGCTTCCGCGGGCACTACTCCGCTTCTGCGGTTTCCTCTTCAAAATCCCCGGCCGCTTCTGCGGCTCCAATTCCGCACCGGCGGAAGTGAGGCGGAACCGCTTCTGCGATCCTCACTTCCGCTTCTGCGGAACCTGCCCTGAGTCCATTTCCGCTTCTACGACCTCCTCGCCCGCTTCTGCGTGACCGCACCTGCGGTCCCATAACCGCAGGTGCGAAGATACCAGATATCAGCAGCCCTTTACCATGCAAAAATTCCAAAACTCTCTGTTTAACCATCCGAACTCACCCCGAGGCCTCCGAGACCTTTACCAAAGGCACAAACATGTCCAATACCTTATTCAAACTTGCTCCAATCATCAAAACACCACGATTAACACTAAAACCATAAAATTACATCAAATCCAAGCCTAAGTTCTTCAAATTCTTCCGAAACTCGCATTCGATCAAAAACCCAACCAAACCACCTCGGAATCATCTAAAATTTTGCATACACATCCCAAATCATCTAACGAAGCTACTGCAACTCTTGGAATTTCATTCCGACCCTCGGATCAAAATCTCACCTATCAACCGGAAATCGCCAAAATGCTAACTTCGCCAATTCAAGCCTAATTCTACACCGGATCCCCAAAATCACTTCCGATCACACTCCTAAGTCACAACCAACCCTCGAAGCTAATCGAATTAGCGAAAATCGCATCCGCGCCTTATAATTCATAAGTCAACCTCCGGTTGACTTTTCCAAACCAACCTTCCTTAAAGAGACTAAGTGTCTCATTTTCTACCAAAACCAATCCAAATCAACTCTAACACACCAATTACTGATAATGAAACATGAATAAGCATAAAAATGGGGGAAACGGGGCGGTAACTCCTGAGACAACGGGTCAGGTCGTCACATACACGTTAGGAATCCTACATGATTACCTTTAGGAATCCTATTAGTATAATTACTTTGGGGCTGTTTAATTCATATAAAATTGAACGAGTAAATATCATTAGTCATGTAATCCTATTACTTTTAGGATTTACTTCTTTAACATTCCTATTATTAATTTAATTTAAAAACGTATTATAATATCCTATTACTAATTTAATTTAAGAATATATTATGTTATCCAAATCCATTTAGAAAAAGGAGAGCCTATATTATTATAAAATCATAATATAATATTAATATATTAAAATAGTCCTAAAATATTAAATGGAATAACTCATGAGGAAAGAACATAACTAAAATAACCTATTTTTTAGAATACATACATTCTATGCTAATTTTTAATATTTAAGATTTTAAAATTAATAAAAAAAATTCTATTAAATTCTCATTAAAAATATGTAGGAAGGTTTAATAAAATAAATTTTATAAAAATCCTCCGTATTTTTTTTNCTTGTTATCCAGGTGGGCACCTGATGCAAAAACTTGAAATGTATTCCCTTGCTATCCAAGTGGGCGCCAAATGCAAAAACATGAAATATTCCCTTGTTATCTAGGTGAGCGCCTGATGCAAAAACTTGAAATGTATTCCCTTGTTATCCAGGTGGGCGCCTGATGCAAAAACTTGAAATGTATTTCCTTGTTATCCAGGTGTGTGACGACCCGGCCCGTCGTCATGTGAGTTACCGCCCCGTTTCCCCCATATTATGTTTCTCTACATTTCAGTATCGGTATTTGAGGTGATCGGGTAGAATTGGATTGGTTTTAGTTGGAAATGAGGCACTTAGCCTCTTAGAAGGAAGCTTGTTTTGGAAAAGTCAACCGAAAGTTGACTATATAGTTAGAGAGCTCGGATGTGAATTCCGGTGATTTGGTTAGCTTCGGGGGATGATTTGTGACTTAGGAGTGCGATCGGAATTGAATTTGGAGGTCCGGTGTAGAATTAGGCTTGAATTGGCGAAGGTTGAATTTTG
This sequence comes from Nicotiana attenuata, assembly GCF_001879085.1. NCBI lineage: Eukaryota > Viridiplantae > Streptophyta > Magnoliopsida > Solanales > Solanaceae > Nicotiana > Nicotiana attenuata. Next base: position 73,800 of record NW_017670281.1, read on the forward strand.
GCGAATTCCGGTTGGTAGGTGAGATTTTGATCCGGGGGTCGGAATGGAATTCCGAGAGTTGCAGTAGCTTCGTTAGGTGATTTTGGATGTGCGGGTAAAATTTCAGGTCATTTGGACGTCGTTTGGTTGGGTTTTTGATCGAATGTGAGTTTCGGAAGGATTTGATAAACTTAGGCTTGAATCCGTGGTGAATTGATGATTTTTGTGTTGTCTGACGTGTTTTGATGATTGGAACAAGTTCGTATGATGTTTTGGGGTAGGTTGGTGTTTTTGGTTGAGGTCTCGGGGGGCCTCGGGGTGATTTCGGATGATTAAACGGGAAGTTTGGACTTAAGTTTTGCTGCAGAAAAATTCACAGCAGGTGCAGCCCAGATTTCGTCATCGCGTTCGCAGGGGTAGAACGCGTTCGCGGAGGGATGGGTTGCCAGTTCATCGCGTTCACGTGGGTGTCATCGCGTTCGCGTAGAAGGGGCTAGGGGCCCTGCCTATGTTGTTCAATGCGTTCGCGAGGGCTGACCGCGTTCGCATAAGAGGAGTGGTTTGTGAAACGCGTTCGCGTGGAGTAGGACGCGTTCGCGTAGCTATAAGTCCTGGAGCATCACGATCGCGGGTTGGGTACCGCGTTCGCGTAGAGTAATTTTTGGTCAAAGTAATTTTCTTCATCGCGAACGCGGAGGTTTGACCGCGTTCGCATAGAGTAAATAACTGCTGATCAGTAGGGCTTTTAAATCATTTTGTTCCGCGAAGGTTAGCCATTTTCCTCCATTTTTGAACCACCTTGAGAGCTTTTTGGTAGAGTTTGAAGAGGATTTTGACGGGAATTAATTGGAGGTAAGTCTCGTGACTTAGAAACATCATTTTTCTTAAGAATCAACATTTAATTCTTGGAAATTTGGGTAAAAATTGGAAGAACTAGGGCTTGGCTTTTGAAATGAAAATTTGGGATTTGAAAAGGCATTTGAACTCCGATTTTGATGATTTTGATATGTATAGACTCGTGGCGAGACGAGGAATCCGGTGATGTGAATTTCGTAATTTTTCGAGAAGTGGGACCGGGGCTCGGGTTTTGCCAACTTCGTGATTTTTGATATTTTTCGAGTCTTTTCGATTGGGTTATGACCCATTTGCCTATTGTGATGTATTCCTTGGGGTTTTGATCATATTCGACGCGCGAGGAGGTCGATTCACGGGGAAAAGGCATAGCGAGCTAGACTTTTTACCGGCTAGAGGTGAGTAATGATTTTAAATGTTGTTCTGAGGGTTTGAAACCCCGGATTTGCACAACTTGGTGCCATATTTGAGGCTTATCGCCGAGTGTTTGAGCTCTTTATGAACTATCATCACTGTTTTCCTCAGTGTTTGAAATATTATTTGAACTCAGTCCATGTAATTTACACTGTTTCTTGAACTCAGCCATATTTACTCAAACTTGGAGTTTTAAACGGATATTTGGACTATTGTTTGAGCTGAGTATTATTGTTTTACTGTTGCCCGAGGGGCTATTGACTATTTCCGGATTGACTGAGGCCGAGGGCCTTATGTGAGGGCATGATGAGTGAGGTGAGGAGGCTTTCAGGCCTCGTATTGATATTGTTCAGGCTTTCAGGCCTTGTTGATAGCGCTTGGGCTGTAGGAGCCCCTCCGGAGTCTGCACACCCATAGTGAGCGCGGGTACCCATCTAGAGTGGTTAAATATTGAACAGTGGTAACAATGACACTGTTATATGCGTTTGGTCAGGTAACAATGACTGACCAACCAGGTAACAATGACTGACCAGTGGTAACAATGGCACTGTAGTACGCGTTTGGTCAGGTAACAATGGCTGACTTATTACTTGAGCATACTTGTTTTATTAATCGTTTTCAAAGAGATTTTCTTCCTATGTTTTCACTGGTTTCTACTGTTTATCTGATGTTGCTGCTTGAGATAGCATTATTTGTGCCCTTGTGGGATTTTATGTTCTCAGTCGTTATTTAATTTTATTACTCACTGGGTCGGAGTACTCACATTACTTCCTGCACTATGTGTGCAGAGACAGGCACAGCTGAGTTCGTTTCCAGACCAGGCGGACTAAGAGAGACGAGGTAGCTGTCGACGTCCACAGCCCCGTTTCTTCCTTATCTTCTGCATATTTTATTCATTTCCAGACTATGTTTCCACACTTGTAGTATTTTCATCAACTCTGTAGTTGCTCGTGACTTGTGACACCCCGATCATCGGGCTGAGTTTGGGATGGTTTTTCCCCGTTATGTTACGTTTATTCTCGCACTTATGATTAATCAGTAATTATGGTTTAAACCTGTTTATGCTAAGAAATTGTTAAAAGTAGTGTTGGTTGTTCTGTCGGCTGGCCTTGTCTTCACGAGAGGCGCCATCACGACCGAGTGGGAATTGGGTCGTGACAAGTTGGTATCAGAGCCTAGGTTACTAGGTCTCACGAGTCATGAGCAGGTTTAGTAGAGTCTCGCGGATCGGTACGGAGACGGCTGTACTTATCCTCGAGAGGCTGCAGAACCCTTAGGAAAATTTCACATTCTTGAAATTCTTGTCGTGTGATTTTGTTGATCCGGGAACTAAACTTCTGTGTTCTATCCTCTCGCAGATGGCGAGGACCCGCGCTACAGGACGAGGCGGACGACCACTGGTACCACCTACTGAGGGCACTAGAGGCCGTGGACGCGGTCGTGGTCGTGGTAGGGGCAGAGCCGTGAGGGCAGCACCTGTTGCTCCACCAGTTGCCCCGGCTCAGGATCAGGCCCCAGCTGTAGACATTCCAGTAGCACCTGTGCAGGCACCGGCAGTGCCCATTGTGACTCCGGGACCTCAGGTGACCTTGGCTGAGATACTATCGGTTTGCACTGGCCTAGCCCAGGTAGTTTCAGCCACTGCTACAGCGGCTACCTCTCAGGCCAGGGGAGGCAGTCAGACCCCTGCCGCTCGCACACCGGAGCAGGTTATGCAGGGTTTACAGACACCGGGAGCAGCTCCAGCTCAGCCGGTTGCACCAGCAGCACCAGTTGCACCAGTCGCACCAGTTCAGGACTTTGTAGTCCCAGTTATGCCAGACGATGAGCAGCGTCGTCTTGAGAGGTTCAGTAGGCTCCAACCTTCATTTTTCAGTGGTGATCAGGGCGAGGATGCCCAGGGATTTCTGGACAAGTGTTAGCGTATGCTTCGGACAGCAGGGATTTTGGAGACCAGCGGGGTAGCATTCATCGCATTTCAGTTCACTGGGGCTGCCTTCACATGGTGGAGTCGTATGAGCGGCGTAGGCCGGCAGGTACAGCGCCTTTGTCATGGCAGGAGTTCTCCACTATCTTTTTTGAGAAGTGGGTACCACAGTCTCAGAGAGAGGAGCTGCGTAGGCAGTTCGAGTGGCTTCGACAGGGAGACATGACTGTGACCTAGTATGAGGCAAGATTTTCTGAGTTGGCCCGTCATGCCTCGTGGATAGTTCCGACCGACAGAGAGAGGATCAAGAGGTTTGTAGATGGACTTAACTATCACCTTCGTGTTCTGATGACTTGAGAGAGAGTTCTGGGTATTTCCTTTGAGGATGCAGTTGATATTGCTCGTGATATTGAGATGGCTCGCCGTCAGGACAGAGAGGAGAGGGAGGCCAAGAGGCCTC